>NC_048902.1:18653575-18753619 GCF_011077185.1 Oxyura jamaicensis | reverse complement strand
CCCCGACGGGGGGGACCCCCAGAGACACCCCCAGCCACGGGGGACCGCGGGGCTCCAGCTCCCCCCCCCAGCTCCCCGCTCTGCCGCCTGGGCCGGGCCCCCCCCCCCGGTCCCTCCCCACCCTCCCGGAGCATCCCCCCGCCCCCGCCGGGCTCCGGGGCCGCTTTAAAAGCCGCCGCTCCCCGCTCCGCCCAGCTCGGCCCCGCGGCGCGCACCATGCCCGCTGCTGCCTCCTCTTCCTCCTCCTCTTCCTCATCCTCCTCCTCTTCCTCAGCGCCGGGGAGCGCCCCCCCCTCTCTCCTCTGCCTCCTGGCCTTGGCTTTGGCCCTGGGCGGCCGGGGGGTGGCGGCCGAGCCCCCCCGCCCCGTCTACACCAACCACTGGGCCGTCAGGGTGCGGGGGGGCCCCGCCGAGGCCGCCCGCCTGGCCGCCGCCTACGGGTACCGCAGCCTGGGGCAGGTAAGGGGGGTCCCGGGGGGGGTCCCGAGGGGTTTGGGAAACTTTGCACCGGCTGAGGGAGAGCTCCGGGACGCGGGGGAGGGGGGGGGAGGAAGAGGGGGTGCTGCTGCCTCCCCCCTCACCCTGTCCTGGGTGGGTTTGGGGTGGTTTTTGCAATGGTTTTTTTCTCCCCCCGCTGTGACTGTGGGGGGCTGCCCTGCCGGCTGGGTGCCCCCCCCCCGGCTGAAGGTGTCCCCTGGGGTGTAAATTCTTCCCCCCTCCCTGTCCCGGCCCTACTGGGACGTGTAATTAGTGTGAGGGGCTGCTGTGAGGGGGGGGGAGGCAGGCTATGAGACACACAAGTGGGGTCAGCACCCCCCTGTGCCCCCCCGCCATCCCCCTACCTCGCCTTCGTCCCCAGCTTTAATTACTGGGAGAGCCCCGGTTTTAATTACCGGTTGAGCCCCGGTGTTAATTACTGCTCCACCATGGGGCCGGGAGAGCGCGGCCCTGCAACCCCAAGGGCTGCCCAGGGTCTGTCCCCGCTCGGCCTTGGGCGAGCGTCCCCCTGTCCCGGCTTCCACCGGCCGAACGCCAGCCCCGCTTCGGAGTCTCGCCGTGTCTGCGCCTGCTGGAGGAGCATCTGCTGGCCCCGCACGCCGGTGTCCCGTGGCCGTGTCCCTCCCTCTGCCCCAGCAGGCTGCGGACCAAGGGAAATATTTCTGCGGTTGCATCAGGGTGTTCCTGGCTCGCGCCTTCCCCCCGAGCACCTCTGGGGCTTCCCCCCGGCCGCTCTCCGTCCCCAGCCCCACTGCCACGGGGACCTTGCCCTGCAGCCCCCCTCCAAGCTGGGAATTGCCACCTCGGTGTTGTTCTGGGCTCCCCGAGGCTTCACGTGCCCCAAGGTGCCCGCGTTGGGTTCTGCCCCGTGCCAGAGCCAGGTCCCCACCGCGTGTCCCCGTGCCCGAGACGTCCTTAAGCCCTCGGTGACGTTGTGCTGGGGGAACACGTCGCGTGCGGAGCTCGCTGGGTTTTTATGTAAGAGCAGCAAACAGCCCGGCAGCAGCAGGAGCACTCACACCCCTGCTCGCTCCCAGCCCTTTGTTCGCCTCCATCTCCCGGGACGAGCTGGGGCAGGCCCGGGGCGCTGCGAGGGGCCGGGTGTCTGCGTCCCAGGGGGCACAGCCTGTCCCCATCCCTGTCCCCACGCAAGGACTTGCCCCATTTTTAACGTGTTTGGAGTCCAGCAGGGTAAGTCATGAAGGTTTCCGACGTGTGCGGCAGTCCTGCCCGCAGTGTGGGATGTCGGTGCCCATGGCAGGACTTGTTTGGGGCTGGAATTGGGGTTTTTGTGAATTTACCCTGTCTGGGGGGTGCTGGCCCTCGGTGGGCTCATTCCAAATCCAACCACAGCCACTTGAGGACTGCTGAGGGCAGGAGCCAGCAGCTGGGTCCCTGGGGGGGGAACAGACCGAGTCCCTGTGGCACGAGCAGGCAGGGGACCCCCTCTGGATCCGTCCCCGTGCCCAAGCAGCTGTGATCCCCGGGGATGTGCTGGGCTGGCGAGGTGCCCGAGGACCTGCCCGGCTCTGGCGCTGAGCTCGGTGGTTTGCAGCTCCCGAGAAGCTCTTCCCTTGAGGCTGAATCTCTTCTTAGCGTTAGGAATGAAAATCCTGGGGTAATCCCCATCGGGAGGGGCCTCCCGTCCTCCCTTCCCCAGGTAACTTTGAAGCCTTTGGTGTGCTGGGCTGCCAGGAGGGAGCTGGAGGGTGCCCGTGCTCATCCAGCGAGCCGGGAGGGATCCGCCTCTCCATCACTTTTTAAGGTGGAAATCCCGTTTTTAAGCTTTTCTCCTTGGGTTAGCTTAGGTTGAAGGGCACTCACAGAGGTCACCTGGCCCAGCCTCCCTCCCTTCTCTCCACAAAGTGTCCCCCCACGCCCCCCCTTGACAAGTTTTCATTTTTCCTTCGATAAATCCCACGAGAATGAGGGAACAGGAGCGGGGGAACAGGAGCATCCCTGCAGCTGACGCCTGTTTGTAGGTCGTGGTCCTGCTGCCACGAGCACCGGAGGGAGCAGGGACGAGGATAAAAACGAGGCTGGAGCTAAGCCAGGCGGGCAGCGGGGGCTGGATTCCCAGGCCAAAAGAGCAAGAGGCTGAGTGGCCTCGCCCGAGCCTTTCCCCAAAGTCCCGGGAGGTTTGAGCTTCCCCAAAATCTGGGGAGTTTTGAGACTCCTCCTGCACCTTCCCAGGTGCACGGCGTGGGGCTGCGAAGTGGAGGTGTGAGAGGCAGCAGCTGAAATACTCAGCGCGGGCAAATCCGGGGGTATCGAGGATGCCGAATGTGGAAGCAGCCCCTGTCTGCCTGGCTCTGCCCGGGGTTTGGGGACATGGGGACAGCTTGCCCCAGTCCCCCCGGTGCCCAGCTCCGGCACGGGGTGGCTCTCGGGGACACAGACAGGACACCGGAGGGGTGGTGACAACCCCCTGGGAGCTGGCAGTGGGGTTATTTTGCAACCGTTCCTTGCTGCGGGGTGGGATTTTGTTGTTGTTGTTGCTTTTTGCACCAATTTCCAACCCCCAGGAGATGGGAGGAAACCCTCCGTCATTGCAGGCTCCTGGCACAGCCCTGCACGTCCCCAAGCCTGGTGGCAAGGAGAAGGACGGGGACAGTGACCGGGTGACGTGTACTGGTGCCGACAAGCTCAGCTTTGGGGTCAGCCCCATCCCCGTGCCCTCACACCCCCCCCCGGTTGGCTTGGCGGGCTGGCACAGCATTTTCCCGCAGAAGAATTTCCCTTTTGCCCCAAAAATAAGGACAAAAAGTCGCACTGGGGGAGCGAGGGGCGTCCCAAACCTGAGAAGAGCGGGTGTCAGCCTTGTGCCCGCCTCCCCGGGTGAAATAAATCTCTCCTACAGATCGGGAGCTTGGAGAACTACTACCACTTCCACCACAGCAAGACGTTCAAGCGCTCGACGCTGAGCAGCCGGGGGCCTCACACCTTCCTGCGCATGGACCCCAAGGTATGGGGCGGGGTGGGGGGGTTCCCGGGGACCCCCGTAAAACCCCGCAGTCACCCCGGGGCGATGGCAGCGCGTTACCCCATGAAACCCAGCCCCGTGCACGCCGGGGGTGACTCGTGTAACAAGGGGGTGTGGGTGGACGGTGAAAAATCCTCAGAAGGGACTAAACGCTAACATCTGCCCGAAGGATGGGAGCAAGAAAAGGGGGGGGGACACAAACAAACCCCTCCCGGCACAGCGAGGCTGCCGCCCGCTCGGGGTGTTGATCCAGTTGCCACAACACTTGCTGCCTCGAGGGTTGCTATGTGTGAACTCATCGGCCGTACCGCGCCTCGCTTTTTCCTAGAGCGAGGACCCGAAGGGATTCGGGCTGCAGCTGGACTGACAAAAGCGATGGGGGACCGGGACGGGCGAGCTGGGGCGGCACCGAGGGGAAAAAACCTCGGGGCTGGCACCCCGGGGTGGCCGGGGAGGCGGCTGTGCAGGCACGAAAGCCCCTCGGGGAGGCATCGGAGCAAGCGATGGCTTCCCATCGGCGATGGCAATGGGTCCTGCGCGTTAGAGCAGGGAGCTCCTGCTCCTGGCCGGGTGTTCGGGCCCTCCTGGCGTGCGCCATCTCTTCCCCCTTTCCCGTGCGTGTTTCGGAGGTGTCCTGGCGTCTGAACGGCCCCGAGCTGGCGCGCACGGCGCGATGACGACAAAATACGAATCGCCGCGAGGCGCAACGGAACGCGGCGTCTCGGGCAGCGGAGCTGGAAACAAATCGTGCAGAAGCCCCGAGGACCCAGCGAGCTCAAATCGTTTGCAGATGTTCCTCGCCCCGTCTCTTCGAGGGGGCTATTGTTCCAGCCCCGTCCTTCGTGGGGTTTGCTCCGCCACAGGGCTTGGTGGCGTGGGGGCTGTGTCCCCGCCGGGCACTGGCAGAAGGACGGTGACAAAATGTGTAGCCCCATGCTGGTCCCCAGGGGGACACAAATTCCCCCCCCCCCCCAGGAGGCCCCTTTTTGGGGGTGACGCGGGCTGCAGACGCTGTGGGGCCGGTGTCAGCCGAGCGGCGTGGCGGGGGGTGGAAGGATTCAGCAAACCCAGGCGTTTCGGGGCAGATCGTAGCCCTGAGAAGCCGCACGGAGCACGGCTGCATCGTGCCGTGAGCTGCAGCCTGTGTCTGGGGCCCAAAAAACCGCCAAGTTCTAATAGAAAAGCAGCGCCAGGGGCTGGCAGGCCCCACTGCAAACCCCATAACCCTGCCATTGTTTTTTGGGCTCCGTGCTGAGCGCGTGCTGGAGGCATCTGCTGTGCCCCGGGTCTGCATTGGTCGTGCTCCATCTCCAGCTGAACAAGCCAGGCTGTTGACTTTTATTTGGAGATGTGAGGGGGTTTGTGGCTTGGTTTTTACACGTGGTAGAGCTGCATCACCCCCGGAAATCCTAAAAAGCAAGGGGGGTCGGTGCAAAAGCTGCCCCCGTCCGCAGCCAGGGCCGTGGGTTTGGCTCCGTGACGCCTGCACCTCCTCTTGGGTCCTCGGGTGCCTCGTTAGCGCTAATTAGGGTCGGGCAGCAGGGCTGGGAGGGAGCAGCGAGCCGAGACCCCGGGCTCAGGACTGTGTTGTAACAGCTTGGGCCACTTCTTGTAGCAAAAAGCCGCTCTTTGCTCTTTTCTCCTATCATTTCCGAGAAGCTTCCCCCCCGCCAAGGGCTGAGGGAAGCCGCTGGGAATTTCTCAAGCCCAGGACCCGCGGCAGGGCTGGCCCCGGGCTCCTTCCCGCTCGCCTCCCGCTGTCGCTGCTTGTTTTCGCACTCCAGCGGCATCGGTTTGGGGCTAAATCGAGGTGTCAATGCTGCCAATTTGACCGCGAATTAAAATAAATTAAAGATTTGCTCCACGCCAGGCTTCTCGGTCGCATCCTGGCTCGCGCGGTGGATGCGGGGCCTTTGGGGTGAAGGTGCTGCATGCGAGGGCTGGGTGACACGGCCTGGGAGCACTGCTTTGAGGAGAAAAGCCATGTAATTGGGCACGTTCCCCTCTTTAATCCACCTTCCTTTAAACCAGACCGTGAAGTTGCGTTTATATTTTCCCTTCCCGTATTTAAATCCATCGCTGCACAAACAAAGCAGCGTGCTACCAGCAGCCGAGGCGCTCAGGAACACGTTTTCATATGAAATACGTTTTCTTCTCGTTTGTTTCAATGTGTTTTCGTATTTTCCTTGAGAATATACGAGTTTAAAACCCAAGCTCTAGGCTGGAAATTGCCTGGTTTGATACGCACCGCTCCCCCGACCGCTTTGATCCCGGTCGATCACAGCCATGAAGCCATAAACCAGGCGAGGAGAAGCTGCTTCAGCTGGCAGCTCCCGTGGAAATAAACCACGCAAAAAAAAAAAAACTTGCCTTTGGGGTTTTTATTCCGCTTGTTGCAAAACCTTCGTCCGAAGAGCAGAGCCGTCCCCACGAAGGCGTCCGGTGCCACCAAAAGCCTCGAGCCACGGGGAGGGGGAAAAGGTTTGGGGAGAGGTTGGCTCCATGGAAAAGCCTTCCCTTCTGCTCCAGGTTGTGTGGTTTATAACCTGCTCCTAACCAGCCTCGGTTTTTCTCTGTGCCTCTAACCTCGGGAGACCTCAGGGTGCCCCCATGCCATCCCCATGCCCTCCCGGGGCGCATTTTGGCACCGCCGGGAGCCCCCGGGCAGTATTTGCTGCCCCATTCGGCCGCTGCAGCTGGGAGCAGGATGAGCCCAGGGCGAAGCCGAGCACCCCGAGCAGATGTTCTTCTTCAATAAGTGCTGCAGCACGCGGTTTGTCCCGGCGGGACCCCAGCGCGTGCTCAAAGGCTTCGCTCAGCCGGCACAGTCGAGGCTCGCGCTCGAGGGCGATGCGTTTTTGAGCCGGGAGGGGGATCTGGAGCCCCCGGGGGAGCTGAGCTCGCCCCGCCTGGCCGTGTGTCCTCCCAAAACGAAGCCTCTCTCTGTGTCCCTGCAGGTGGACTGGCTGCAGCAGCAGGAGGTGAAGCGGCGGGTCAAGAGGCACGTCCGCGGCGAGCCGCAGGCGCTGCCCTTCAACGACCCGGTGTGGCCCAACATGTGGTACCTGGTGAGCGTCTCCTCGCCTCCCCCCCCGGCTTTCCAGCCCCGAGGGGGGGCCGGTTTGAAGCCTCAAACCCCGGGGGTTTGGTCGACGGGGTGAGGTGGTAACAGATCTGTGAGCTACGTGGAAGGCAGCGGGGTGTCAAAACGCTTTGGGGGGGGCGATGAAACGCGCTCTGAGCTGGGTGGGGGCGGCCCCGTGGAGGCTGATGCTCTGCGTTCCTGCCCTTAGCACTGCGGGGACAGAAGCAGCCGCTGCAGGTCGGAGATGAACGTCCTGGCCGCCTGGCAGCGGGGCTACACGGGCAGGAACGTGGTGGTCACCATCCTCGACGACGGGATAGAGAGGAACCACCCCGACCTGCTGCAGAACTACGTGAGTGGGGCTGGGGCTTCACCCGGGGACAACGCCGGGCCGTAAGCCTGCGCAGCGAGAGGTTGGAGGATGAGGGTTTGGAACCGCTCGGGATGTTTTTAAGAAGGAAAACAGGGGACTGGGGAAACCCCAGCGGGGTGGGGGCTGCTGTGCCGAGCCATTCAGCAGAGCCTAACGGCAAATCCTTTTTCAGGACCCTCTTGCAAGCTACGACGTCAATGGGAACGACCACGACCCGACGCCGCGCTACGACGCCAGCAACGAGAACAAGTACGTTAATAATAATAATTAATACTTAATAGTTGTGAGCCTGCTGAGCCCCCGTTCCGTCCCATCCTGTCCCAGCCCACGGGCAGGGTGGCAGAGGCACAAGAGGTTGTGCTGGGGGTAACGAGCGTGGTGAGACCACCGAACAGCCGCCCGGAATCGGCTCCTGTGGTCCAAAAACACCACGGAAAATCATTTTGGATGCGGCCTCGTGCAGTTCCTCCAAGTGATACGGATCTGAGCCCAGCCCTGCCCCAGTGGCTTTGATGTCACAGCTTTCAAGCACCTTCTGGGCTTCGATTAAAGCAGGACTGGGACGTGGCAGCAGGTGGGAAAGGGAAAAATGCAAAACGGCAACGCCCGGAGCGAGTTGCGTTGGGGCACAGAGCACAAGGAGCCAATTTCCTCCATCCCCATCCCTCGCCGGGGGTTTGGGCTCTGCAGCTCCTGGGGAGCTTTTTTCCACTGCCCGGTCCTTGGGGCTGGGTGCTGGGAGGGAAGGGGGTGGCCGGGGGGGGTGTCCTTGGCCACGGGACGTCTGCTGACGGGGTTTTTGTCCCCGCAGGCACGGCACGCGCTGCGCAGGGGAGGTGGCGGCGGCGGCCAACAACTCGTACTGCGTGGTGGGCATCGCCTACAACGCGCGCATCGGAGGTGAGGCTGGCACTGCCCACGGCTCCCTGCCCTTTGTGTCCCCCCCCCAGGGGGGTCCTGCCTTGGGGTGGGCTCCCGGGGAGGGGCAGGGGGGTGGTGGGATGTTGTCCCCCCTCCAGATTTTGCCGGGAGAAGGGTTCGTGCTCGGTGATGTCGGCACCGACGTGGCTTGTCGTGCGTTTGGGCACATCCCAACGGGGGGAGCAGGGAGCCGGGGGGGGGGGGGCGGTGGGGAGGGTGGGGGTCCCCAACCACATCCTGGGTGGGGGGGATGCTGGCTCCGTGTGTTTTGGGGTGGAAACCTGCTGCTTGGGTCGCGCCCTCGCCGTGAGGCTGATCGAGGATGGGGGCGGCTTTGCCCCAAAAGTCTTTTTTTTTTGGGGGGGGGGGGGGGCGGGGGTTCTGTATGGTGGCTCCAGCAACGGCTTGTCCGTGGGGTCAGTGTCTGTAAATGAGCCGCTTGGGAGCAGTCTGGGGACCCCAACACACCTTTGTGGGGAAAGTAAAATGCCTGCAGAGGTATGGGGGGAGTTCATCTCATCGTCCTGGCGAGGCTACGGCAGGAGAGGGACTTTGCCAAAGGGGTCTGCAACCCCCCCTGTGTTGGGATCCCGGACCCAAGCACCCGGGGTTTCAGTCCCTCGCACCCCATCGATGCAGGCAGCTGCTCTCTGTAGGGCCGGGTCCTGTGCGGGGCTGGCTGCGGGGTCCCCGTGCTGGGAAAGCCCCGAGGGAAGGAGCTGTGCTGGGGAGGGCGACCGGGGGGGGGGGGGGCTGGCAGGGTCACCAAGGCTGCTCCCATTTCCCCAGCGAAGTCGGTGGAGACGAGTTGCTCGTCGCCTTTACTACGGGTCCTGTTTCAATTTGCTTCCTTCCTTGGCTCGTGTGCGTGCTGAGGGCACAGCTGGAGGTCGGGGTGCAGGCGAACAACCCCCACCCCCCCCCCGGGCCATGCCACCCCATCTCATTTCCCTCGCTGCTCCTGCGTCGCTTCCTCGTGCGCCGTGGGCGAAATCCATCGGCGTGCCCAAAGCAGGGCTCCTGCGCCTCTCCTCTCCCTCTTTGACGCCTGTTTCGGAGGCTGCTGTCGCTGTCTGCGTGGAAAGCAGCCCGTTTAGCTCCCGGCCTCTGTTACCCTGGGACGGGGCTGGATTTTCCCTCCGGGCTGCATTTTCCTGCGGGGTGGAGCAGGAGCGGGCTCTGGGGGCTGGCGGGGCGTGCTCAGGACCCGGCATCCGTCCCGCGGCTGCTTTGGCACTGGGTGCCGGCACCCGGCCCTGCTCTCCACCTCTTCCCCTCGCCTTTTCTCGTTCACACGGCGAGGAAAGGGAAGGGAACACGGCGAGGGAAGGGAGTTCTCGGGAGCTGCTCCGCTCCCCCCCTCCTGCATTTTTAAGCTTGTTTTTGGCCGGCTGGGGACGGCGTCAGAAAAATGCCTTGGAGCTGACCGTTGTCCAGAGCGCAGCTGTGTCTGTGAGCACATCTGCCCGCGTTTGTTTTCGTTAAGAAAAGCACATGTGGAAGGGGGAAAAGGGGTTGGTGTAAACCGGAGTCTCCCCGGATGGCGAAACGCGGAGCTGAAATTCCCGGCACCGGCTTTCCCGGTGCTGCGGGAGGGGGGCGGACTGGGGGGCTGCCCCCGATGCCGGTGGCAAGGCTCTGGGACGATGACAAGGCTCTGGGATGATACCAAAGCCCTGGGACAGGCACTTTGTGTGGCTGGGTGACCCCTGGTGTAGTTGGCAGAGCTGGGAGGCTGCACAGCTCGTCCGGGGTCACCGACACCCCGTGCCCGTGGTGAGGAGGGGGATCCCGGGGGAAACGGGGGCTTTGTGACACCCCCCGTGGCAGCGAGGAGAGCGTGGGGACTTGCAGCTCCTCCACGGCCAGTCCCACTCCTCTCCAGGCTCGTCCTACAAAGCACCAGGGTTTGCAGCCACCGGCACCTCCTGCGTCCCTTTTTCCATTCCCAAGGTACCCGCGGGGCACAGAGGCAGCGTTTGGTGGCTTTTCCCGCGGTGGCTGAGAGCGGGCGATGCTCCCACGGCTGGGCAGCAGCCCCAGGCGGAGGCCGTTTCCCTCCCGGCACCGTCTGGGTAGCCGTAGGGGCATGGGGACGGGCACAAGTGGGGCTCCCGGTCCTCCTATGGCACTGGGGGGCCTCGAGCATCCATGAAACACCGCCATCACCCAGGGACAGCGGGGTTCTTAAGTTAAAAGGGGAAAAAAGGGGAAAACAAGCCTTTAGCACGGGGAGCTGGGGGCTGGCAGCGCATCTCCCTCCCGCCAGCCCAGCCCTGAGGGAACCGATTTTTTTTTTCCACCACCCCCCCCCCCCAAAAAAACCACAGCTGGCGACGAAGCCAGCGGGGCAGAAAGCAAGAGCCAAGTTTCCAAAGCAGCTCCCCAGCCCCTCGCCGCCACGGGTGTCAGCTGCCAGGGCCGCGCCGAGCCACCCAGGGCCTTTGATTGCGATCCTTGCGCCTTTCCGTACGAGCCATCCAGCCCCTAACGTCTGATGTTTTTGTGCTTTTAGGCATTCGTATGTTAGATGGAGATGTAACAGATGTTGTCGAAGCGAAGTCGCTTGGCATCAGACCCGATTACATTGACATTTACAGCGCGAGCTGGGGGCCCGATGATGACGGGAAGACAGTTGATGGACCCGGTCTGTTGGCCAAGCAGGCTTTTGAGCATGGCATTAAAAAGGTGTGGATCGCGCAGCGCCCAGCCGCGCTGGCACTCCTCCCCTGCCCCGCGGGACCCCTGCCCGGCCCCCATCACCCCAACCCCAGTGGCTCCCCGGTCCCCCGAGGGACTCGGTGGCGGTGGGACCCCGCACGTGGCCGGAGCATCCCGTGGGGAAACCCCCACGGCGAGGTGCCCCCCACCCGCAGCCTCTCCGTCACCCCCCTCTCCGCCCTCCCCAGCTCCCCGTTATCCTCTCCCGGGGGGTCACGTGCAGCATTTCTGTGTTTTTTTTTCTTTTTTTCACCCAAAATTGAGTCTCGCGGCCAGGGTGGGAAGCGGGTGCTGTTGCAGGGTCCTCCAGGGCTCGGGGGCTGGAGGGGTGGGCTCAGCGCTGGCTCGCGAGGGTGCAGGGAAAACAGATTGTCATCCTCAAAGCCCTCCACTTCTTCATTTTTTATTTTTTAAAGCCAAATATTGGCTAAAATCACAGGGCAAAGCCCTTCAGCGGCCCCTCGGTGCGTAAGTGGGGTGGCGGGGGCACGGGGTGGGCTCCTCCCGTGTTTCGGGGCAGCTCGGGGTCGGGTTTTGCCTCCTGGGTTTCCTCCTGCCCCTGCGACACGCTGCCCGTGTTATCTCTGGGTGGGGTGGAGTGTTTTTCCCACTATTTACTTGACTTCCTGCCGGGGCGGTCGGGCTGAAGAGGAATTCATTGAAGTGCCTGGGAGTTCACGCCGTGTAAATAGAGCCAACAGGCTGCTTTGCAGAGCTTTTTTTTTTAAATTATTATTATTTATTCCATGCGGGAGGGAGCCGGCGGCAGCGGGGTCCCCGCCTGGACCCGCCGTTTCGGGAGGATTTCTCCAAATCTGCTTTGATTTCAAGGCTGAGGGCAGCGGGGAGGGGTTGGGCAAGGGAGGAGGATCGGGATGAGGATGGGTCCTGCGCCCCTGGGTGCCCTCTGTGCCCGTTGCTCTCCACCCCGAGCCCTCCCTGCCCTGGTTTTGGGGTGAAGCAGGATTTGGCGATGGGCAGCGCGCCCCAGCTTGGTGTTCCCAGCTGGTACCGAGCTGCTTTGGGTTCCCAAAGCTCCTGTCCCCATGGGGCCACCCGTGTTTGCAGCACCCCCATCCTGCATGCACAGCCCTTAATTGCCCCCCGCCTCCCCGTAAGTAACGAGGAAAGGCGGGGGCAGCCAGTGGCAACCTTCAGCCCAAGCCAAGGGCTGTAATTGAGTTATAAATCCTTAAAATCGAGTTTTTAATGGAAACCTTTAATAACCTTTATCTGCTAGCGACAGGGCTGCACTGGGGTGATTTCTCCTCGCAGTTCTTGCTCCTCCAGCCACACCTCGTTAGCTCCCGAGCTAATGAGGCTTTATTTATCCTGGCATTCATTAAGCGCTGCCGGAGCCTGGCAGCGCTGCAGGAGCAGGGGACGCCGCACACCCGTGTCCCACTGGCGGCTTGGTCCTGGGCCTGTGTCACGGAGGGATTTCCAGTGGTTTAGGGGATGGTCTGCCTGCGAGAGCTGTGCCTTGCTCTGTCCTTCTGGCTCCGGGTCGCCAGCCCTGCCGGGGACACGGCCACGGCTCCGGGGTAGTGTCAAGCCCCTGGCACCCTTGTACGGGAGCTCTCGGCTGCCCCGTGCGTGCACCCTGCTGGAGCCCGATGTTAAATGCCCCAGCACGACGCTGCTCGATGCCGTAGCAAGCCCCGTGGCACGCGGCTGCCCGTAGGCTGCTGGGTTTGGGTGTTGGTGTGAGCCGGCGGGGGCTTTCTTGCTCTTGGTGGCCACCGTGTGCCCGTCCCGCTTGTCCGGCCGCACGGCCGCACGCGTGGGGCTCGAGAAAGCAGGAGCAGGGATCCCGGCCAGCTCTCCATCATTTCCATCGATCCGTGCGATCGTTTCCTTCGTGGTGGCTGTTTTCCTTGCAGCCCCGCACACAGCTCAGTCCCCCCCCTCGCTAGGAAATACCCGGCGTGTGCGAAAACCTGCGTAAAGCAGGGCAGGAGCCGGGCCGAGCCCGAGCACCAGGGGCAGCTCAGAGCCTGTGCCCGAGGAGGGGAGCAGGTAACAAAGCAGCCCTCTCCCCGAGTGCTTCAGGAACACCACGAACCCCAGCGAATTCCTCTGCCCTCGCATTTTTTTCCACGGAGGCAGAGCCAAGCAGTGGGAGGGAGGCGAGCGCCGGACCTGCCCGGGCGAGCACCCCGGGGAGGATGGGGCTCGCCCCGGCTGCTCCCGGCCTCTGCGGAGGCAGCAGAGGGAAGCAGCCATTTCGGGGAAGGGGATTTTACCAAAAAGGAGCGGGATATGCTGTGGGTCCGGGCTCTGCCGGTTGGCGTCGGTACCCACGCTGTGCTCCGGGATGTCCCCGAGCGTTGGGATGTGCCATAAAGCATCAGCTCTGTGCGCCCCGAGGGGCAGCAAGCAGGGCCCCCCTGTGCTGCACCGCCGGCTTCGTTAGGGGCCCCTCGTTACCGTTCCCACCCGGGACTTTCCCGGCTCCGGGGAGGTCTGCGCCGCCGCTCCCGTCCCCATCCCCTCGCCGGGCTGCCGCAGGCGTGCCCGGTGGGGATGCTCCATCAGATGTTCCTGCCAGGCGCTGGGGGAGGAGCAAAACAACAAAAATCCTAAAAGATACCTCGCAGGAAGCTTTCTTGTGCTTTGGGTGGGCGGTGGGTGCGTTCGTGATGGGCTCTGAGGGCTGCAGAGAAGCAGGCGAGGGGCTTGGGGGGGGGGTTCCTGACGTTCCTCCTGGACGTACGGGATGGGGTGACCCGGCTGCTCTCGCACAGGGGGAAAAACCCCTTTAAAACGGGTACCTTCATCCTGGCCCCATCCTTCTACCCTCTTCGCCAGCCCCCCAGTCCTGCCCCAAACCCCGGGGGCTGCACCCCGCCGCCGTCCCCGCATTCATCCCACCCAAACCTCATCTCCCCTCACCCCTTCCCCTCTCTGCCCGCAGGGTCGCAGGGGCCTGGGCTCCATTTTTGTCTGGGCGTCGGGAAACGGCGGCCGGGAGGGCGACTACTGCTCCTGCGACGGCTACACCAACAGCATCTACACCATCTCCATCAGCAGCACCACCGAGAACGGCTACAAGCCCTGGTACCTGGAGGAGTGCGCCTCCACCCTGGCCACCACCTACAGCAGCGGGGCCTTTTACGAGCGGAAAATCGTGAGTTTTAGCCCACTGGCTGCTGCTGGGATGGGGCGGGTGGGTTTTGCTTGGGTTTGGGATTTTTCTTAGGTTTTCTTTTTTTTTTTTTTTTTTTTTTTTGGTGAGAGTGGAACTGCTCAGTGCAGCAGCTGCGGTTGTTTCGTGCTTGGGAAGAGCTTGGAAATCTGAGCTTCCCCCCCCCGGAAAAATGGAAATATTCACCTGGCCCCCAAAGTCTGCGCTCGCTTTTCCTGCTGTTAAGAAAAAAGAAAAGGGAGAATTTGGAGGATTTTAGCTCGAGACAGAGAATAAAGAAGGGGGATGGAGGTGGTTGGCAGGATGCAGCAGACCCAGCCAAAGTCGTTCTGCAGGAGGGCGCACCGAGCAGCAGCACTTTTGGAGAGCAGCTCGGTCAGGAACCGGGTGCCACGTCCCCTCCAAAAATCACCAGGTTAACCCAAAACCCAGCAGCCTCTAAAAAAAACATAACCAACTGGGCGTTTCTGCCCACCTCCGCTTTCTGAGCTCAAGCACCCTGCTCCTTCCTGAAACCGAAGAGCTGGAAATGGCTTTCTTTTGTATTTTTTTTCCCCCCATGCAAATGGGCATTCTTGCCTGATGCGAGGAGCTGGAGCTTTTAAGGACAGCGTTTGATTTGGCGTGGCTCAACCCCAGCCCGTGGGCGCGTATTGCTGCCAGCTCCGCTCCCACCCCAACTTCTCCACAGCAAAATTGACTTTTTTTTGCCTTTCAAATGGTTTTTGCACCTTTCAGCAAAGGAAAATACAAGTACGGGGTTTTTTTCACGTGCCAGCTGTGTCTGCAGACCCTTTTTTGGGCTGACGGTGCGGCGAGGGTTCGGTGTCCGCACTGGGGCTCCCCGCGAGCAGCACCGTGAGCAAACCTCGAGCTTTGGGGTCGGCGCCGGGAGCACCTCGGGCGCCCCGGGGCTGCAGCTCCTCTCTCCGCAGGTCACCACGGACCTCCGGCACCGCTGCACCGACGGCCACACCGGCACCTCCGTGTCCGCTCCCATGGTGGCTGGCATCATCGCCTTGGCTTTGGAAGCCAAGTAAGTCACCTCGCCGCACCTTCCGGGGAGGGATAGTCCCCAGTTTAGTGCCTGGTGGTCAAAATAGGTCAAAAAATGGTGTTTTTTTTCCTCCGAGGTGGCTCAAAGCAGGGCAAAGTTGCTGTGATTTGCTCCTTTGGGGCCGGGTTTGGTGCAGGGCTGTGGTTTCGCAGCTGGCCTTCCCGCGGGTGTTCTGTTGAGCTAATTCTCCGCTCGTTCCCATCCGGAGGGGAGCTGGGCTTTGGGAGAGAAGTCGGGCTTTTCGCTTGGTGCTCCGAAACCGCTGGCAGCCAGGCGCTCAGACTGCGGGCCCCGTTATGATGAGCAGGAATAAATTGAATTTTGTTTTCCTAAACGCTGTTTGAGAGCGGCATCAATCACCGCTCGAGATGACTGTCAGGGAAGCATGGAAAATTCTTCACAAATATCCCTGGGTTGGGGTCTGGGTGATCCCAAAAGCGCCCAGCACCACGAACACACGTGAACCCTGCCTGAGGGTTTTTTGGAAATGCTTCGGGTTCCACTTTTATGTTAAATGTGCAACCCAGTTGGTTTTTTTTTTTAGCACTTTTTGCCGTTATTCCTAGAAGGGAAGGGTTTGTATCAGCTTGTGTCATTGCTGTGCTTCGTTCCTGCAGGAATTGGGGAAAACCTTTGGGATTTATACATGTATATACACATGAATGTGTCTGTATTTATATATAACATATATTTATTTAGTCTGAGAGCTAAATACCCTCTGCCAGGAAGAAATCCCAGCAGCACCCGTGCATGCAACATCCCTGGGGTGCTCCCCCTCTTTTTGGGCACCCCAAGCCTTGGCCATCCCCCAGGCAGGGGACGAGCATGGAAATAACCCCTGCGTGCTCTACATGAGCAGCAAAGACCCTTTTTTAACCCGATTGGGGTCCCTCCTGCCGTGCCGTGACCCCGTCTCCTTGCAGCCCCCTGCTCACCTGGAGGGACGTCCAGCACCTGCTGGTCAGGACCTCGCGGCCGGTGCACCTGCGGGCGGCCGACTGGAAGACCAACGGAGCGGGGCATAAAGGTGAGCGCTCGTCGTCCCTTTTGGCAAGCAGCATCCCACCGTGGGCTGCTCCTGGTGTTTTCCTGGCACCGGGGCATTTTTGGGGGTGTAAGCCGGGCAGGTCGAGGAGCTCCAAGTGTTGGAGCACCTCCTGCCCCGGCTGGTGGGAGGATCCTCCAGGAGGATCTGTCGGGCAGAGCGGTGGGTTTTTTCTGAGCCTTCTCTCTTTCCAGTTAGCCATCTATATGGCTTCGGGCTGGTGGATGCAGAAGCTATTGTGGTGGAAGCCAAGAAGTGGAAGACGGTGCCCCCCCAGCACGTCTGCGTGGGAAGCCTGGACAGGGTGCCCAAGTGAGTGGTGGGCACCTCAAACTGGGAGAACTGGGGCTGTGAATTCGGGGTCAACGAGAGCCCCATGGATAGAATTCGGGGTCAATGAGAGCCCTGTGGATAGGCCAGAAATGTTTCTCCTCTTTTCTGGTGTCTGGCTGGTGTTGTGTGCTGATGAGACACTCGGGCAGGAGGTCCTGCGGGATGATTTATTCCTCCCTTTCTGTGCTTCCCCTCCCGGGGCAGGGGGATCAGGCTCTGACCCCCGATTATCATAGGGGCCCTTTGGGGCAGGCATTTGAACCAGATACTGCCTCGCCTTGCAGTGAGCTGCTCAGCAGGGCAGCGCAGCTCCTTTGGAAAGCATCGAGTATGCAAAGCAGGAACGGACCGGGAGCCAAGTGTGTGCACGAAACTATTTATCTGATACAGACGCTAATTACAACCCGGAGAGGAGCGCTGCGCTGATAATTACAATAAAAAAGCGCCCTCGCAAGCCATAAGGCACGGATCTTAGAGGAAGTTCAAAAGCACCTCGCTACCAGGGAGCGATTCGGCAGATCCCCCTGCGAGGCCGATGTAAGGCGCTGGAGGAGGCGATGGTTTGCCACGAAGCAGTGGGAGACCAGGCTGAAACACAACTGGGCGTCTGCTGATGGGAACACGGTGTTAAGAAGGAGCCGAAGGAAATAACCCCAAATTTGGTCTCATTCATTAGTCCTCTGCTTAACGTGAGCGTTAACCCCTCGCTCCAGCCATCCCTAGCCAGGGTTGATGGTTTTTGGGTTCCCGGCTTCCTTCGGTGGGATTACAGAGGGGTTGTTATGAGCGAGGAGCAGCCATCACCTTTGTGCCTGGTGTTTTTGAGTGCTGGGGGGGGGTTGCATCAGGGTTTACTGATGACAATTGCCCCCGGCAGGTACATCCGCCCCGACCACGTGCTGCGCGCCAGCACCCTGAGCAGCGCCTGCAGCGAGCAGCGCGAGCAGCACGTGCAGTACCTGGAGCACGTGGTGGTGAGGCTCAGCATCGCCCACCCACGCCGCGGGGACCTGCAGATCAGCCTCATCTCGCCAGCGGGGACCAGGTCGCAGCTGCTGGCCAGGAGGTGAGAGCAGCCAAGGGAGCCTGCATGGGGTTTTTTTTGGGGAGGTGGGGAGCGCACGGTGTGGCTGCAGGGGGGTCCGTGGGAGTGTGCAGGGATGTTTTGATGTGTCCTGAATTCAACACCTGCCTCTCCCGATTGACTACGGTGTTCGTGCTGCTCCTTGCAGGGTTTTCGACCACTCCAACGAGGGCTTCAAGGGCTGGGAGTTCATGACGGTGCACTGCTGGGGGGAGAGGGCGGCGGGGGAGTGGACGCTGGAGATCCAGGACACGCCGTCCCAGGTGCGCAGCCCCGCCGCGCAAGGTAAGGGCATCAAACCCCAGGGGGGGCTCCCAAGAGCGGGCATAAAACCCCAAACGCTGTTGTGCAAAGGCTGGGCCGAGCCAGCAGCAGGTCTGTCCCCCCTCCCTCCGGTGAATTTACTGCAATCCGCGGAGCGAGGTTTCCAAAATTAAACCGTACCGAGTCAGAAGGAGGAAAGCCGAGAGCTGTAATTTTTGTTTGTTTGTTTTGCTTTGCTGCTGGAACATCTGCAGCGTGGGCTGCTCGTGCAACAGCACTGCGAGGGGACGATGCCCCTTGGGCTGCCACCGTGCGGGCAGGGGGTGGCTGTCCTCAGCTGGACCCCCCCCCTGCCTGTCCCCAGCCCCGCCGTGTCCCCAGGAGCTGAGCCGGCAGGATCCAGCCCCGAGGAAAGGGGGCAGCGGGGCGCGAAGCATCGCGCCTCGGGCTGGTGCTCCTTGTGGGGGCGTGCAGATTCACCTTGGCATTGAGAGAAAGCCAGCAGTAAATTAAAAACCTCACCCACGCTGCTCTCTGGCACGTGGGGGTTAATTGCCCGGGAAGGCGTTGCTGTTTGCTGCCACGGCCCGAAATCCTTTTGAACTCCTCGTAGCAGCACCAAAACGCCCCCCGGAGCTGCTTTGCCCCCCGGATTTAGTTTTCAGCTGGTATTTCTGATCCCCTCCCACGAGGGGAGCGAGCTGCACGCTGCCCCCAGGGCTGTGCCCTACCTGGCTGTGCGGAACGAAACCAAAAGGAGCACACGAAGCCACCCCGTGATAACGAAACAGGAGGGAAGGACGGGAAGATGCTCGTGGCCGGGGCTGGTACCTTCCCCCTCTGCCGCTGGCAGCAGCCCGGTGGGGAGCTGGCCTTCGTAGGCACTCGGTTGTGAAATTGGGAGGCGAAAATTTAAAGTCAGACAAATGGCATTTTATCACAACGGGGGTAAAATTTGGGGGTGTGGGGTCGGTGCTTTGGGTGGTGCCGAGCTCGGAGCGAAGCGTGGGTCGGAGCAGGCGCTGGGGAAGGGGTAGCAGCTCCAGGTGACAGCACGTGTGCCCCGCAGGGAAGCTGAAGGAGTGGAGCCTCCTTTTCTACGGGACAGCCGAGCACCCCTACAACACACTGGGGGCCCCCCAGCCCCGTGCGAGGACGCTGGAGGCCTCGGAGATGGAGCCGTCGAGGGCGGCCTTCCTGCAGAGCCAGGTGGAGGTGGCGGAGGAGGAGGAGGAGTACGCGGGTAAGAGGCACGGGGTGGCCCCCAAGTACCCCCCAAAATGCAAACTGGGATGAACTGGGGGGGCTGGGGGGGCGGGCGGCAGGGAGGAGAGGTGCCTGTGGCCAGCAGGATGGTGAAATTAGAAGGTGGAGGAAAAAAAAAAGCAGCCTGTCAGCGCTCCCACCGCAAATTGGCGCCGGAGGTGGCTGGGGAGGAAAAAAACAAACCCAAACCCAAAAAAATCCTCTGCCCACCACCCTGGAGTGCACAATGAGATGCGTCCCCGCGTCCATCTGCCCGGGGAGGGGACCGGCAGCGCCCTCCCAGCCCGCGGGGGTCCCTCAGCCTCTGTCCCCGTGCCTGAGCTGGTGTCACCCGCAGGTCCCTGCCACCCCGAGTGCGGTGACCAGGGCTGCGACGGCCCCAGCGCCGACCAGTGCCTGAACTGCATCCACTACAGCCTGGGCAGCGTGAAAAGCGGCAGGTGAGGGGCTGCGGAGCGTTTGCACGGGGCAGGGAGTGAGGGGATGGAGGGGAGATGGGGGGAGGCACGGGGGGCTCTGTCCCCAGGGGTAGGGTGGCTTGGGGGACGTGGAGCTGGAAGGGAAGTTGCGTTGGGGTCGCTGGTCGGAGCCCAGGGGACAGAGCTGAGGTGTCAAGTGACTTCTGAGATGGGAAGTTCGTTATTGTCTTAGTGAAGCTGGGGCTGGAGAATCCCCAGCTCTCCATTTCAGAGGCACGGCATCCAAGACAACCTAAATTTTAAGAAGGAAACGAGGCAGGGACGGGGATGCAGCACTTCGGGAAGGATCCGCCGCTCTCTGGGCTGTGTGGGTGCGGGATGCGGGGAGTGCAGGGGGGGGCCGTGATGGGAAACCTTCAACGCCAAGTCAAGGGCAGAGCACGGAGCTCGCAGTGCCTCGCTTCTACCCCCCAGGATGTGCGTCAGCTCATGCCCCACGGGGTTTTTCGGTGACAAGGCAGCGCGGAGGTGCCGGCGGTGCTACAAGGGCTGTGAGAGCTGCGTGGGCAGGGGCCCCGGCCAGTGCACGGCGTGCAAGAGGAGCCTCTACCACCACCCCGAGATGGGCGCCTGCCTGCCCCTCTGCCCGCCCGGCTTCTACGCCGAGGAACGTAAGGGCGCTCGTAAATCGCTTGTGAAATCACCGAGGTGTGCTCACGCTGTTTGCAGGAGGAGAAATCCCCTCCGCTGCCCTGTGCTGGCTCTGGGACAGCCCCGACCTGCTGCCCCGGAGGATGGAGGGGGCAAAATGTGGCCACTCAGAGCTGTTAATTAGAGGGAATTGATGTTAATGATCCTAGCTGCTTGGAAAACGTATTAATTCGTGGCACGGGGGGGCTTGCTGGGGGACCACACGTCCTGTCCCTGGGGAGCAGCCCCTGGGCTGTGCAGCTCTGCGCACCGGTGGAAAATCCCTGTCCAGGTGTCATCCTCACCAGCTCTTCGGTTGTTCTTTCCTTTTTCTTTTCGGAAAGGTCAGAAACGCTGTCTGAAATGCCATCAAAGCTGTAAAAAATGTCTCGGCGAGCCGGATAAATGTACTGCATGCAAAGACGGGTTCAGGTAAAATACCAGCATGCTGTGAGGTTTGGTATCTGCATCCCCTCTGCACCCCTGCGAATCTGCCCGCACCCCCCGAAATGTTGCACCCAGCGGGGGTACGGCCACGGTGCCCTGCTCGGGGAGCAGCCGGGGTGCAGGCAGAGCTGGGGACGGGCTGCTTCAGGTCCCTGGAGCCTGCGGTGTGGGTGCAAACGTCCTTTCTGCTTTGCTGGCAGCCTGGCGGGAGAGAGCTGCGTGCCGGAGTGCCAGCCCACCATGTACCTCAGCCGCGAGCCGCGGCGGTGCGAGAGCTGCCCCACCGGCACGGGTACGTCCTCACCCCCAGCACCTGCACACGAAACCCCCCAAATCTTTGGGCATCGCGGCCCCAAGCTGGAGAGGGAGTGGGGAAGAAATCACCGTGCTCAGAGGCTGTGGGCTGCGTTGTTTTTCCTGCTTCCATCCCCCTGGATAACCGTGTCCGTGGGGAAACGCCCCGGGGACGGAGCTCAGCAGCTCCCCTGGCTCCCACGCACGCTGCAGGTGCTGGGATGTGTTCCCGTTGGAAAGGATTTTAGGGAGTTTTTACTCTTTTTATTAGAGCCGTTCTTTATTTCCTGATCCCTCTGAAGCCAGGTGCTTTGGTTTAATGTAAGGTTGCGGGGGAGGCTGTGAAACCCTCTCGGAGGGATGGAGGATGGCTCGGCAGCGCTGGAAAACGTCAGGTGCCCGACGTGCGCTGGCCCCGGGGCCCTGCCCTCCCGACACCCACCCGCAGCCCCAGCTTGCTTGAATTTTGCCTTTTTTTGCCGTTTGAAAGTCCCATTATTTTCCATTGCTAATGCTTGTGTCTGCTCTCAACATCATCGTGGATCTGACTCTGCGATCTCTGGACAGTTCAGGCGCAGCGCTGTGAGTCTCATTCGTCACACAGGGGCAATTGCCTAGCGCTAAACCCGAAATATTTATTGATCTCGTTGGCAAGCGTGGAAGGGGACGGACTCCCAATCCCTTAAGAAAATGACTTCCTTTGTAATTCTTATTCCAGGCAGTGTAAATATCCTTCACCACAGGTTTTTTTTTTCGAGCCCTTTCCTGTCTCCTTTTCCCACACAACCATTTCTCAAGTGCAGTGCACGGAAGGCTCTAATAAAAGCGCCTCCATCCCCGCCGCTGCCACCCAGCCGCGACACACTGGCACCTCACATCTCCTCCACAGCCGAATTTTGCATTTCTTTTTCCAAGCATTGCCCTGCACGGGGTGGCAAAACCAAACTGGTGCCTGCTTGGGAGCAGCTGGAGGAAATAGAGAAGGGATTTCAATGCGATGTCCCCAGCCGAGCCCGTAACCAGCCGCAGAGGGCTCCCAGGGCAGGATGCTGGCTGGGTTTCTGGGGTGGAAGCAGGGTGCAGGACCCCCTCGGCATCTTGTTTTATCCGCAGGGCCAGGCGAGGAAGAGTGCACCCCCTGCTCCCCCGAGACCCCCGTGCCCCACTGGCGCTGCGTCCCCGCCTGCCGGGAGGGCTTCTACCCCGCCGACAGCCACGGGCTGCCCAGCAAGGTCTGCAAGAGGTACGGTGCCTCCTCCCATGGGGTGCGAGGGGAAAATACAAATACAAATACAAAATTAAATGAAAATTAATGAAAACAGCTCGTGGCTGGGGCTGTTTATGGGGAAATAAATCCATAGGGCAGGGGAGCGCCGAGCTGGCTCCTTCCTCTTTATTTTTTTACTTGATAAGAGCCACCCGGCCAAGGTGTCTTTGGGCTACGTGGAGGGGCTCAGCCCTGGCCCCAGGCTCCTTGGGGAGGTGTGGGAGGAAGGTTGATGATATTTAGGCAAATATTCCAGCTCTCAAGCAGAGTCCTTGCCCTGCAGCCATGGCGTTAACCCGTTCCTGCGCCCAGCACCGGGCCGGAGGTGCCGCAGGGCAGCGATTTGGCTGCCTGGTGTCGGAGTGGGAGTCACTGCAGCCTCCTTAGGGCTGACGTGCCAGGGGAGGGCGAAAGACAAAAGCAACGTGGGAGCACCGGGAGATGTCTCGCAGCACGCTCCCTGCCTCCCGAGGGTTTCCCTAGCCCACGTGCTGGTTTTACGGGGGATGAAGTTTAGGATTCGGTGTTTTCCCCGTTTTGGGTGGCCGGCTCAGCACGGTGGGGTCTCCTCGCCAGGTGCGAAGACCACTGCTCGGCCTGTGAGGGCTCCAGCGGGAACTGCATCAAGTGTAAGGAAGGTTTCAGCCTCCTCGGCGGCTCCTGTGTAACCAATGAGACCTGCACCAATGGTAAGTGCCCGTGGCGTAACCCCCGGCTGCAAAAAATGAGGGTTTCTGGGGATTCCCTTTGTAGGGTAAAGCCAGAAGCTGCTGGCTTCCCGGGGCACGGCTGCGGTGGGCACGCTGGCAGAGCTGCTGGATGTCTGCCTGTTGCTCAAACTCATCCAAGTGTTTGTACTTCGCTATGTTTTAGTCTCGGGGCTAACTCTCCCACTCTCTGCAAAGCTTCTTTATTCCTTCATTAAACCCCCGTGAAAGATGCCCTTAAGAAGCGACTCCTTTGCGATCCTCTCTCCTCAAACACTGGAACGAATCGCACCGCCTGTTACGTGCGATGTTTGTTTATTTAAAATGTTAATCTGCTCTCATTTTCTCTTGTTCCTCGCCTCGCCAGCTGACAAGACTTTCTGTGAGATGGTGAAATCAAACAAGCTCTGCGAAAAGAAGCTGTTTGTGCAGTTCTGCTGTCAGACGTGTCTCATGGCCGGGTAAAGTTCAGCGGCTGCATCCAGGACTTCCACCAACTGCCAGCCCAGTTTTCGCCAAATGTTTAGGACAAAAGTTTATTTTTTCAGCTTCGGGAGAGTTTACATGGTGCTGTCAAGCGTTCCCTCGTAAGTTTGATAGCTTTAATATCACTGTCAGCTCGTTTCTATAGCAATACGTTGAGCAGAGATCGGATCGTAGCCTGAATGACCGAGCCGGGTAAGGCACCGGGCAGGCGGTGATATTAATACTCTCAAACACTCCTCGTGAGCAGGGAGCAAGGCGTGATCCGTGTACCCAAGCTTGGTTCTTCGCAGAAATCCTACTGACGGGCACGGCTGGCAGGAGTCGGGGCATGGGGCACGAGCCGGGGCTGAGCCCTGCTGGGTGACGGTGACAGCGACCTGCACTGCCACCAGCCAGCGCCGCGCTCAGCACCTGCGTGAAAACGATGGGTTGGGCGGCTCGGGAGCAGGCTGTGCAGCCAGCCCTGCCACCCCTGTTCGGGCTGAGCCGTGAGCGTGGCCATAACCGGAGCTCCGGGGATCGAGGCGGCTCCGCGGGCAGGCAGGAGCCGGGTGTCCGTAGGGAGGTTCGGGGGGGGGTTCGTCCGCACGGAGCAGCCTGGGATGTAAAATTAAATGTAAAATTAATTTCCCTCCTTAATTGCTGTTTAGTTCAGTTCTGGAACGAGCTAGAGCCTTCCTCTGGGAGCTGAACGAGGTGGCTTCCCAGCTCGTCCCTCCCAACATTTTGCATCACCGTCCTTCCCCCGTTTTTGCTGGAATACCTCTCACAAATCCTCCTGTTCATGGCAGTGATTTTTTTTTTCTCGGGCATCTGTTTCCAGAAGAGACATTCCAGGGATCTGGCCAGGAAGCTCTTAATTCTGCAAAACCCTCCCCCGAAACAAACCTTTTCATGCTCTCTCTTAATAGTACGTCATGTGGTGTTTATATAATTGTGTTTAAAATATCCCTGGCTATGTTGTTTTACAGATTTTTTTTAAAAAAATAACTTATGCAGTCCTTGTTTTTTTTCGCTGTAGACTATTTTTTATATGGGGAGCGGGGAATCTTGTCTTATGTCCTTATCCTCTCCGACCTTGCCGAGACGCTCTTTTCACCAGACGTATGTAAACAGCATTCCCTGCGCTGCATGTTCTGATTTTTCATTGTTAATAGATTTAAGGAGTTAAACCTCTTGCCAGTGAAACTCGCAGTGCGGATTGTCACCCGCTCCTCCTTGGGGCTGGGCTAATCCCTGCTTGTTTTCGGCTGCGACGACGCGCCCTGCCTGGGCTTGCCCAACAGAGCTTTACCTCCGCCAGGCGAAGGGGCGAGAGCCACACCGCCACCGGCGGTCCAAACCCTCGCAGAGACGGAGCTTTGGTGAACCGACCTTTAAGTTAATAAACCATTGATCTCCCCTGAGCAACGGGTCTGTGCTTTTTCCAAATTCCTGCCTCTGGAGGCAGGTCAGGGCGGTGGTGCTGCACCTCTTTTCTGCCCTCGCTGGAGCCTCTCCGATCAGCCCAGCTCCTGCGGAAGAAACGGCTCCTGAGCAGATGGTGCACGTGCAAAAAAACCTCGTGTTTCTCCTCAAAAAGACCTTTTGCCTTCAGAGCTCGCAGTGCAGTCCTGGCCGCAGTGCGGGCTGGTGGCCATGGGGCCACCTTCCCCTCTCTGGCCAGGGATGGAGTGAGCTGTGGGACCTTTTTGGGTTTCTTTCTCGGGGTTTTACCATGGGTCAGGCGCCCAGGGTAGTGCCTGGGTACCTGGAATTGAGCTTTTTTAGCGTGAAAAAGGAAAGAACTGAACCCTCTCATGAGGGAGTCGTGGAATATCCCGAGTTGGAAGGGAGCCACAAGAATCAGCGCGTCCAAGTCGAGGGAAGATGCTTTCTCAGAGCTGTGCTGCTGCGGGCTCGTGCATCTTACAGTTCTTCCCATTTATCATCTGATAAATGTGAATTAACCAGATGATGTATCACGTACTGAGTCCTTCTGTTGCTCTGGGATCCCCTTTTTGGTTTGGGGCCAAACCAGAGGTCAGAAGTGGGGTGAAATGCTTCTGGCTTCTGCCGCTTTGGTTGTAAAATAACAAACTTTAATTTTTGTAGCTGTGTCACTGTCGAAAACGGGAGCTGTGAAGCAGGAGCACTGCATCAGCTCTGACTTCCAGTTTTGGCTCACAGCAGCCTGCCTCTAACGCTGCTCAATGGTTTATTCAGATGTACTGAAATGCTAAAAAAAAAAAAAAGCTGTTTACCCTTACATCCTTGGCATAACTTAAAATACAAAAATACACCATGGGTGAAGCAATGCAATTTAAGATGACCAATCCCTAGCAGTCGCAGCTTTATCTAGCTTTCTGCTGCCCTCCAGCCTCCCGGGAAAAGAAATAAATTCTACGCATCAGGTTCATGCAACAACACCAGCTTCCAGTGTTCCCAGGGCTCTAACTCCCTCAGAAATCATTCCTGGAAAGTAATAAAATTCAGATTATTTATCTAAGCTATTGCAATGCTAGCTTGGAGCTATTAAAGTCTCTCCGACACTGGTATGCTCAGAGGATCAAAGTGGCTGTCTCTTCAAGATAAACGAATACTTAGGCAGTGTATTAAAGCACATTTCTCTATTGTCTCTTGGCACCAGTGACCGATCCATAATAGCTGTTTTCTGGAAAATCGTCTTAGGGTAGCCTGACTCCTCGTTTGCTGTTTGGCTGTGAGGCTGCGTTCGCAGCCATCGGCCATTTCATAGCTGGCAGGTGGAGAACACACATCTTAAAAATCATCACTTTGACTTTCCATTACAAAGAAGGGGTTTTTAAGAGCTCGTGTACCCCATCCGACACCAAGAATCTGTCTGCTCTCAGTTACGGCTCCATTACAGCCGGAGAGCTGAGGCACGCTGCTGTATTGTGCTCCAGGAGAAAGGTCCCCGTTTTGTTTAGCCTTGTCAGGGGCAGGACCTGCTTCCCAGGAGGCTGAAGAGAATCTGCTTTCAATGCCTGCCTGAAATGACTGAGGATTGCATCGACTTTCCCATCGTGTGATTCCTGAGTTATGTGCAACCGTGCTGCTAATTCTCCGTTTTTGTTTGTGACATGTCCCTCTCTCTTGCTCCCTCCTAACTTCTTTTAAAGAAACGCAGATGTTATAAAAACCTGACTGTGTGCTTTCGTATGTGGCATTGGTCACAGGCAGCAGCGAGGGTGTTTTCTTCAGCAGGGAGCACAGGAACTGAGTGACCCCAGCCGACACCTCCGCAGGCATCGCCAGCCAGAACGGAGCCAGCGCTGACACTGTAATCCTGGGGACCAAGCCAGGCGTCACTCACGGGCTGCTGCTGCTGGATGCTCCCAAAAGAAAAGTATGAGCCATCCCTGTGTGGTGCCAAAGGCGGCTGCGGCAGTGAACCTCTGGGTTCAAAGAAATGTCACAGCTCCCAGAAAAATGAAATCCTTCCCTAGACAGCAGTAGATGCAGAAATCATTCTGCCTCATCTCACTGAGGGAGAATCGAGGGCTAGAGAAATATTTTTCCAGGGTCACAGAGGTGGTGGCTTGGTGACATTCAGCAGGATTTGGGGACCTGGGGGTGACCAACCACTTCCCTTCCCATGCCACCTTCAGTTAACGTCATCTGCGCTGGGGCTCATCCATCCGCAAAGCGCTGCTGCTGCCAGCCGAGCCCTGCCAACGGGGCCAAGCGCCTTGGCTGTGACAACCCGACGTTAATGCCAGGCAGCTCACCAGCCTTAGACCTGATTTACACTGAAGTGAAGCTGCCTGCCCAGGCACGGCAGGATGAGCCATCTCAGCTCCCCAGGAGATACACCCAACTCTTCCTCAGCTTTCCAGATCCGTAAAGTGGGTCAGGAGGTGGGTGATGCCACTTGAGAGTGTGCTTTGTCTTGAAGGCGAAAGGTGAATGTTGTGCTGCAGCCTGCTCCCTGCCCATCATTTCTTCCCTGAGAGCTGGAAAGCACGTGGAGATGCCTGAGCAACTGTGGGAAGGTGTTTATGGGCAGCCCTGTATTCGGGAGCAAAGCCCAAACTGCTGCTGGGATGGTGGAAAGCACCAAGAGCTGTAATTACTGTGTGAGGCTGTCCTGGCTGTGTAGCAGGAAAGGAGCAGCATTTGTCTGAAAAAGCACAGTCCCACCGGCTAAAAGCACAGCAGCTGATTGTCCAAGGGAAAGCAGCCTGCTTGCTGCCTGTGGGAAGCAGGTCCCCAGCCTGCTCTGCCTGGATTCCTGCAGAGTTAGTCTGATCTGAAATGCCAGAAGCAGAGAGGGAAGCTCTGGTAACAGCTTCTGCCTGTTTCAGGGTTTAATGGATAGCAAAGCCAAGCCTTTACTCCGTTGATGGATGTGCTTGGATGCGGGGCTCTGCACTCTCTCTCTGGCTGTGCACAGAACTGAGCTGTGGGGAACGTGGAGAAACAGCAGCTCAGCAGAGATTTTGCCACAGGGGAGACTGCAATGGCCCCTGGCTGGGTCATATTGTCCGTGAGAGGAGGGCTTGGGGCGAAAAAACTTCCGATTTTGTACCTTTTCCCTCAACATTCACAATTGCAGCTGGGAGCCCACAAAGAAGGATGGCTGCCCTTCTCAGCAGCAGCAGATCAAAGACCAAACGTTTTCCAGAATCTGCAGGGCCTGGCCTTCCCCTGGCCTGGGGAGAGAGGGGTGATGAAGGCACCCTGGGACGCTTGGGGCTGCTTTGGCCAAAGGCAGAGGCGTTTGTAGGACATCAGTTCCCTCTGCTGACGAGCTGCTGAAGTGCTCTGGTGCGATGGCTGTGCTCAATTGCCCAAACGCTGCCAAGCAAAGGCACCATCTTAGCAGAGATGCTCCCCTGGGCCCTTGGTGTCGCTCCCCCCAGCTCCCTGGGGGGATGAGGTTCCAACTGTATGGAAAAGCACTGTTTAAAGACATTTATAGCGGTGAAATTTAGAAGGATATGAGGGATAAAGGGAAGAATGTGACTCAGGGGGGACCCACAGGAGTCTCTGTGCTCCCCTCTTTTAGAGGTCCCGCACCCTGGGGTGTCCCCAGTGATCTCCTCATGAGGGGAACGGAGGGGCAGGCGCTGAGATCTGCTCTCTGGGGACAGCGACAGGACCTGAAGGAATGTCATGGAGCTGGGACGGGAGGGTCAGGCTGGACATTGGGAAAAGGTTCTGCACTTAAGAGGGTGGTCAGGAACTGGCACAGGCTACCCAGGGCAGTGGTCATGGCACCAAGCCTGGCAGAGTTCAAGACACGTTTGGACACTGCTCTCAGACACATGGTTTGGGTTTTGGGTGGTCCTGTGTGGAGCTGGGAGTTGGGACTCCATGCTCCTCCATGATGCAGTACAGGAGGGACGTAGTGCTTCTAGAGGGTCCAACAGAGCCACAAAGATGATTCAGGGATTGGAGCATCTGTCCTACGAGGAAGGAGTAAGCAAGCTGGGTCTGTTTAGCCTAGAGAAGAGGAGACTGAGAGGGGATCTTATCAACCTCTATAAACATGAGGGAGGACAGTGTAAAGGGGATGGGGTTAAATTCTTCTGTGTGGTGGCCAGCGATAGCACATGGGGTAATGGGTATAAATTGAACCACGGGAGGTTTCATCGCCATGTGAGGAAGAACTTATTTATTGTCCAGCTGACAGAATTGAACCCGACCACCTCCACACTCCTCCCGCCTTCCCTCACCCCCCCCCCCCCCCCCCCCCCCCCCCCTTCGCGGAGGAGGAGCCGAGGGGAGGAGGAGAAGGGGGGCGGGCGGCGCCTGCTCGGCGGCGGGGCCTGGCGGAGCGGGGCGGGCTCGGCACGGCTCTGCTCGGCGCGGCGCGGCCTGGTGCGGCCTAGCGCGGCCCGGCGGGATGGTGAAGCTCACGGCGGAGCTGATCGAGCAGGCGGCGCAGTACACCAACGCCGTCCGAGACCGAGAGCTCGACCTGCGGGGTATGGGGCTATGGGGAGGCGCTGGGCCCTGCGGGGAGGCGCTGGGCCCTGCGGGGAGGCCCAGGGCCCGGCCCTGTGGGACTGGTTTTGGGCCTTCGGACTCGTGTTTTGGCTGGGCGGGCTGTTGGAGGCTTTATTCTGTGTGGGAGCGGGGTAAAGGCACCCTGCAGGCTTTTTTTTTTTTTAGCAATCCCTCTGTCCAGGCATCTCCCCGAGGCCCTGTTTTTCGCCGTGTTTTACTCTTCCGTAGCCAGCCTCTAATCCATGCCTCACGTTTCTCTTCCCCCAGGCTATAAAATCCCCGTTATCGAGAATTTAGGCGCCACTTTGGACCAGTTCGATGCCATCGATTTCTCTGACAACGAGATCCGCAAGCTGGACGGGTTCCCCCTGCTGAGGAGGCTGAAGACCCTCCTGATGAACAACAACAGGATTTGGTGAGCGGTCGAGTTTGGGACCCTGGGGCAGAGGAAGGTGCTCTTGGGAAGAGCCTCTGTGCATCTGTCAGGGCAGGATAGTTGTAGAAATGTTTGTTTTGTGAGGACAAGAATCCGGAACTTGGTTAAAGTCTTTGGAGCTCATGTATCATCCCCACAAAGACAGGCACCTGCAGTTGAATGGATGTAACACATATTTTGCATCTAATGCTCTTACAGTGCTGGCTGGTATTTTATGCTGCTTTGATTAGAACAAGTCTTGCAGCTGATGCTAACCCAAGCTTCTGCCAGTGTCAAACTTGGTTGTGTGTAAGAGAGAAGTTCTATATTTTCATGTTTCTTTGTGTGTCACCATTGCTAATTTCCAGCCTAAGTTAAACCTTTGGATTTTTCTTCTTCTTCAGTCGGATCGGTGAGGGACTTGAGCAGGCTCTGCCCAGCCTCACGGAGCTCGTTCTTACCAACAATAACATTGCTGAATTGGTAAGCTAGTGATGCAGAATAAATCCAAGCAAGCCTGAATTGTGTGGTTTTGTCATCTTTCTAATTAACCTTGTTCTTTAGGGAAATACCATGTGAATTTGGTAGAGTTGGGTGTATATCGGTGTGTATGGTTTAATTAACATAATTTGCAGCATGCAGCAGAACAGCGGTCAAAAAGTTTGGGTGGGTTTCCTGTTAAACTAGCCTTAGTAATTCTAATTGATCTCTAAAACACACGTGAGAGTCTAGTGAGGAGCATTCACAAAGGTGATCTAATTACTTTGAAATTAAATACTTTTAGGTCCAATATTGGACTGAACAAACAGTCTCTGTTTTTAAAAACTGCATGAAAATTCTCTTTCAAATTTTCTTTTTGGCCACTTATTCAAAACTGGAAAACCCAAGCGCATCTAATCTCATCTAATTTTCTAATAGGCTGAATTATTTAATTAATAAGCCAAGAGCCTCAGCACGTCCTCATTGGTTTTGTTAGTGGTCTTATGTGTAAAGATGAGCAGATTTGAATCCTTTGTGTAGCATTTGAGCAGATTTAATACCAGCAGGTCCGCTTGCAGCTTTCTCATTCTTAACTCTTTGTTAAAACTGAAACTTGCTTTGTTGTTCCTTTTTCCCCCTGTTTCTGGAAAGTTTCTTTTCCATAGTAGAAATGCAAACTTTTGGCTCACTTGGATGCCTTAAATTGCATATAGTAATATTACTTGAAACTTTATTGATTTACTGCAGTCATTTGCCACAGTACAAATGCTATTTGCCTAAATTTTCAAAAAAACTAAGCTTGAAATGAACGTGAGGTTATTCTGACTCTGAAGCAGTAACTTATAAAGACTGGTAGAAGTTCAGGAACTTTTGTTTTGAAATCCTGGGTTCTTATTAAATGCATTCAGACTTGTTCCTGTGTTCCTATTACGTAGGGTGAACTGGATCCGTTATCGAGTATTAAATCATTGACGTACCTAAGGTATGTAATCTTGAAAAGAGAAGTTGTTTTGTGTTTTTCTCTGAATTTATATCTATAGAATATATATCTTAATTTATTTTAGTATATTTCGTATTAAGTACCTCTCTGTAACCGTTCTTTACTTTGCAGCATTTTAAGGAATCCTGTAACAAATAAGAAGCATTACAGACTGTATGTAATCCACAAAGTTCCTCAAGTCAGAGTGCTGGATTTTCAGAAAGTAAAACTCAAAGTAAGTCTCCTCTCTTCTGATTCAGCTCAAGGTTTTTTTCTTGTTACGTTCTTGAAACTTTAGTGGCAACAGCCAGCTTTTTGCCATATTTGTAAGCTGTATTGAAACTATGAATCCTAAGTGGCTTTAAAACGTGCTTTGTTTTCTTTTATAATTTCATTCCCTTAAGAATCCAGTCTGCTTAATTACATTTAACTGTGTTTTGCTGCCACCGTTTGTTTAGTCTGATTCTCTTCTGGCTGGCTAGTTTTGTTGGTAGAAAGATCTGGAGAAGGGAATGAGGAAATCAGCGGAGCCCGCTGTTCTCTGCGAAGATGCAGTGTGGGAGAGTTGTTGTTTTTCAGAGCATCAGGCTGATGTGCCTTGAGCCTGAGCGTTTGGACAGTGTGTATGTGCTTGTTGTTACGTCTGCTCTCCGTGTGCCAATGTTCGCTGATGAAGATGAGCCAAAGCACCTTTCTTTTGCAAAGACAGCAACTTTGCAAAATGCAATGTTCTCAAATTAACTTTGTGTGTGTGGTATCGCTGTAGGAGCGACAGGAGGCAGAGAAAATGTTCAAGGGCAAACGGGGTGCACAGCTTGCAAAGGATATTGCCAGGAGAACAAAAACGTAAGATGAAAAATAAATTTACGCTGGCGTTCTCCTTCAGAAACACCACTTTGTGTGCGGCATTACGCCCTAAACCGAAACATCCTCTGTTGGCAGGATGGCTTAACTTTGGTAGGGTGATGTCACAAGGCACTTCTGGCTAATTTTTGGATGGTGGTGAATACATCTCAGAAAGGGTTTTGGAAGAGATACTCGGTCAGGGTGGATTCATTTACATCAACAAGCGGGAAACCTTTTTTTCCCCTCTATCACTTTGCTGCCAGGAGGGGGCTGTTTGTTTGTGTGGTTATTTTTCCACTCTCTAGGTGAGTGGTAACTGAAAAATCTTACGTTTTGTTAGGACTCTAACCAGTAGAACCTGCTTTAACTAGGAGGATAAATGCAGGTGAAAACATTTAGTTGACAGGTGTTAAAATAACATGCTTATTTAGTTTAATTCTTAAATGGTACATCATAGGATGGCTCAGGTTGGAAGGGACCTTAATTAGCACCTCGTTCCAACCCTCCTGCCGTGGGCAGGGACGCCACCCACTAGAGGAGGTTGTCCGTGGCCCCGTGTAACCTGGCCTTGTTTTTGTTGAATTTTTCATCGAGTTGTTTGGAAAACAAAATTCAGATCACGCGTGGCAACTGCATTTCCAAACTCATAGCTAAGTAACAAAAGTATCTCAAATGTATTTAGCATCTAAAACTACAACAGATGAGCTTTCACTAGGGATTGTAAGTTTAAAAAAAGGGTTCAGGTCTGTGAGTTTTAGAACAAGTAAATCAGCGATCTCAGTAGTTTGATAAACAGAGAAAGAAAATCTCCCTATAGCTGCAGAAGAGGCTGCAGGCTTCTGAGGCTGGATCAGCGTTTCAGGAGATTCTTTCCCGCTGCTTAGTCATGAACTCCCATTGCCACAGTCTACAAACGTTTATTTGTTCTTAAAGCAGGTAACTCTGAGAAGCAAAAGTTTCAGCTTGCGCCTAGCGTAGCGCAGGCTTTAACAGACTGCCGCAGTGTCGCGTTAGACACGTAAGAAAGGGAAACCCCAATTTCATTTACTCTGTATTTATCCACCCTCCTCTTGTGATGGTGACAGCCAAAACGGAGTGTTCAACAACATCCAAATGGAGTAGCTCTTGTCAGATACTTCACAAATTATGCTCTGCCTCTCATTATGAGCAGATGAAAGGTGGGAGGGGGAAGGGGACCCTGAGGACAAGTTGCTGGTGTTTCTGAAGGAGGCAATTCACTGTATCAGTTTGTTAACAAAGATAAGATACTACACTTGATTGAATGAAATACTTCCAAACCTGGTTTGGAAGTAAGAGAAGCACCTGCTCCTCACAGGGTGTAGTGATACTTTACTGCTTTTTTTTTCTTTGAAGCTTCAATCCAGGTGCTGGTCTGCCAACGGACAAAAAGAAAACTGGGCCTTCCCCCGGTGACGTGGAGGCAATTAAGGTACGTGTGGCAGGACAGCACACGGGGACAAAAATGGAGGAGAAAAACCGGGAATCCAAACGGAACAAATGGTTTTCTCCTGGCAACATCTGACTCTGCTCAGATGAACAGAACAGTGTGTCCTGTTTGTCGCAGGTGCTTTTCCTGTGAGTTTTCTTCTATGACGTACTTGTTTTTTGAGAATTTAACTGAAGCTTCGTCCTGAGCTTAGAGTTCTCAAAAGGTAGAGCAGCTTGTTTAATAAGGGAGGAAGTAAGATTGTGCCTTGTCATATGTAAAACCTTTTAGAATGTAAAACCTTAGCTTCACTTAGCTGGAAAAAAAAACAACACTTTGTTTATTTTAAACAGACTGACGTGCTGTGTGTGAAGATTTCATTGTGTTCTTTCATCTTTTTCAGACTGCCATAGCAAATGCCTCGACTTTGGCTGAAGTGGAGAGGCTGAAAGGCTTGCTGCAGGCTGGCCAGATACCCGGCAGAGAGCGAAAACCAGGTCACACTCCGCTTCTACTTCTGGTTTCCAAACAATCCACGTTTCTTAAGTGCTCAGCAGATGCTTTAAGTTAGAAGGGCCGAACAGTGACAGAGTTGGAAAAACTCTTTAAAACTCCCATAATTTGATTAGCAGAGTGACTGGGGATCGTCCCGAAGGCTCTGCAGTGAGCAGGGGAGCCTCCTGGCTGCCAGCCAGCACGTGGTTCAGAACTGCCACGGGTCTTTGTGGGGAGCAGCAGGGTGTCAAAACATCAGCTGTAAACCCTGTTGTCTGGCTCCAAGCAGTTCATCCCAGTCGTTTAAAGAACAACGATCCCAGTATGTTGGGACTTCCCTATTGTCCTGTGGGGTCTCTGGGAGTCTCCGTGGGGTCTCTGGGACCTCTAAGCAGACAATCCCTAGCTGCAGGCTGCCACCATCGCTCATTATTAGCAGCTGGGACCCTCACAACCAGCCTTTTTTTGGGTGTTTGTTAACAACTTGCACTATTATGCGTTATTATACACCCTGCTGAACCCCACGTCTCTCCCCAGGTCCGGCCGAGGACGCCGAGGAGGAGATGGAAGAAGACACAGTCCCCAACGGATCCTAGCGGGGTGGGGGGGGGGCGGCCACAGCTTGCCGGGCCGCTGGGGGCTTCCTTTGGGGCCGTGCCGGTGGGGCCGCGCCGCGGTCACCCCTCAATAAAGGAGCGGGGCCGGAGGCCGCCGGTGCTGGGCTGCTGCTGCCGGGGGGCGTGGTCTGGGGGCGTGGCCAGAGCCGGGAGGGGCGGTCCCTCGGTGGGGGGAGGCGTGGTCAGCGACCGGGGGCGGTCCTTGGGGTGGGGGGCGTGGCTGCGTGGAAGAAGGGCGGTCCTTCGAGGGTGGGGGCGTGGCCGAACATTATATGGGGAGCGGGGGGGTGGGCCTTAAGGAAGGCGGGACCATTCCCTGCCGTTGCGTCCCCATTGGCCCATTCGCCTTTCCTTTCTCATTGGCCCTCGCCCTTCTGATCTCACCCTCCTTCCACTCTGTCGTTCCCCTATTGGCCATCAACCGGAGTTATTTTAACGCCATTGGCTCCCTGCTCCCCCAGTGGGTGGGGCACGGCACGGGGCGGGCGGTGATTGGCGGGGCGGCGCCCGGCCAGGGGGAGGAGGAGGCGCCGGCGGCGGCGGCGGCCGGGGATGGAGCTGGGGGGCGGCGGCGGGGCCGGGGGCGGCGGAGCGGAGCTGGAGCGGGGCGGGGGCGTCTCCGAGCTGCTGCGGCACGCGGGTGGGGGCCGGGGGGCCGGGAGGGGAGCGGGGATGGGGCGGGGGCTGGGCCTGAGGAGGGGCTGTGAGGTGGGCCGGGGCCGGGGCCTGGGTCCGCGTCTGGGTCTGTGAGGGGGGGCCTGGGCCTGTGAGGGCAACCGGGCCTGAGGCTGGGGGGAGAACCGGGCCTGGGTGTGTGAGAGGAGCTTTGGGTGGAGCGATTGGTGCTGGGGGTGGGTTACAAGGGAAAACAGGCCTGGAGCCTGGGCTGTGAGGGGAGCCGGGGCTGGAGGTTGAGGCTGGGGGTGGGTTATGAGGGGAACCAGGCCCGGAGCCCGGGCTGCGAGGGGAGGTGGGGTTAAGGCAGGGGGATGAGGGGAGCAGGGCCTGGATTTTGGGGTGTGGGGGGAGCCTGGTGTGGAGTTTGGGGCTGGGAAGTTAAGGGCTGTGTGGGGGTGGGAGGGATGTGTGGCTGGTGGTGACAGGCAGCCTGCCCTAACCTACACCTCATCCCCATCGCAGTGGGCTCGCTGCTGTCCAACTACGGCTGGTACATCCTTCTGGCCTGCGTCGCCATCTATGTCATCGTCCAGAAGATATCCCAAAGCCTGGCCGCCAGGGCAGGCGGCCGGGCGGGAGCGGTTGATGCAGCAGATATTGGTCAGTAAAGCCTCGCGTGCTCCTCGGGGCTGTGCGTGGCGGTGCTGAGATGTGGGTGTCAGCCTCTAGATGCCTCCTGGCACTCAGTCACAACGGGATGGCTGACAGCTGTTGGGTTCCACAGGGGCAGAATCTTGCTTAACGACAGCCAAAAGAGATTCTGCTCTGGGGGGTTTTAACCATGAGGGGTACTCGAGGTGGTTGTTAGGGCCCATGGAGGCGTGTAGATCTTGCTGAAGAGATTGGTGGGGAAAGGTTTGAACGAGAGAAATGTTCTTAGAAGTCTGTGTCATGGTGGGGTTGTGTTAGGAAGTAACGTGGTAAGGAGGAAAGGAGCCCTGACTCCATCGGGATTATGGACATTTGGGGTGTAGCGGCCTCCTGCGTGCGTTGCCTTCTGCAGTGTGGCAAAGGTGGAAAACCTTACGCAGTCATGATCCTGCCCCACACAAAGACCTGCTGCCGGAAAGGCCGGGCTGTGCTTGTGTGTCTGCTGAAAGAAAAGTGCTTGGCACTGATCCCTCTGGTGTGCTGGCATGGCAGGTCGTGTGACCTCAGAAAACGTTACTCACTTGTCCTTATGTTGAGATATGTTTGATATTTGTGAGGAATTTCTCTGCTGATGGAGCAGATGAAATCTGCCAGTGCCTCGCTGCCACAATCCAGCCAGCAGGACCGATTGCCAGAAGGAGTAGGAGTGAGTGTGGGCTGGTTGCCTTATGCTTCTGCACAAAACAAGTTCTCTGGGTAAAAATGGAAACCCTGCGAAGCCTGGATGGTATTTGTGAAATTATTTGTGTCAAGCAGATCCTTCAGAAATAGAAGCAAATATTCTAGGAGCTCGGATTCTAATTTTTATGGGTTCGTTACATGGGTGTCTGTGTTCATTAAATGGGTGTCTGTGTTCATTAAAAGCCCGTTGAAGTAATTGCTATAAAAATGTTCAAATATTATGGGATTTAAACCAGCGTATGAATTACTGTGAGAGATAAGCTGCAAACTGGACTTGAGCTGTAATTTTCTGCAAAACTGTTGTGGCAAGGGATGGGAGCCTTTCCTTATTACCATTCTTTGAGGTTACCGTTTAGAATTTACTTCAAACTGCTTTGCAAACTCTTCTGCAATTTCCTAGAGCCCGACCTGGTGGTAAGGAGGCAGGAAGCTTTGGCAGCAGCTCGCCTCAGGATGCAAGAGGAGCTGAATGCACAAGCAGAAAGATACAAAGAAAAACAAAGACAGGTAACTGGAGAGCATTCCTTTCCCTAGCTCCTAAACTTGTCATCCATCGGGTACTTCGCTGCTGGCGTAGAAAGGTTTATGCCGTGCTGGATGCCAGAAGGACAGGAGACGAGTTCTCTCTGCGGGAATGTAGGCAGCGGGGTTTCTTCCCCCTTTGTCACCTGGCCTCCGTCAGCAGGCGTGTATCTGCGTGCCGTGTCAGCCTGAGGTGCTGACGCTCACAGTTGATTAAACTATTGGTATGTTCAGTATTCTGCTCGTTCTTGAAGTGATCGATCTCTGCGCTGCTTGATTCTCCGCCAGTATTTGTGTGTCTGGAACACCTCGGGCTTTTATTATTTGTTTGATTAGTTTTGTTTTAAGAGGTAAGTCTGTACCCACAGAAACGTAGTTATGTGCCCCGTGAGTGGCTGGAGGGGATCTGCTGCAGTTTTAGGTTCAACGTACGTGGGTTTTCTGCTCTCAGTGGAAAATACGAGGTCGTTGAAACGTAGTTTAGCACAACATTGCTGTAATTTAGTGTTTGGAGCTACAGTTTGAGATAGTGACAGCGTGTTGCTCTCTGGGGCAGTGCAGAAAAGTGGATGCGATCAGCACAGCAATAATGTTGCTCATTAATCCCGGTTCTTCTTCTATTTTTGCTTTTGCAATCAGCTCCATTCAGCTTCCAGTTTATAGCTGACACTTTGAGAAACGCTGGCAGTTAAAAGAAAAGTCAGTGTGGGAGAAAACAGCCACCATGTAGGAAATCTGGGCCTAATGTGCTCGGACCTGGGGAGCTTGGTTTTGTTTGGCTGGGTGGGTCAGCTGCCTTGCTTTCTTCCTGCTTGTTGAGAGGAAGGCAGTCTGCCCTAACTATGAATTTATTTATTTATTTTGGATTAGGTACTTCAGAAGAGAGAAGGGAGCACCTTTGATAGCGTATGTTGGGATGTAAATATGTATCTGGCTTGTTCATTTTTTAAAAAAACAAACACATTTTCTTCCGTAGAACCCCCCATTGTGCTTCAAATGGCCATCAGATGCAACGTTCTTTACTCAGTACTTTTTATAGACGGATGATCTAAGCTTTCCGCTGAGTTCTGTTTTACTTCCAAAATATTTTTAAGCATGAAGGGGTCAAAAGAAGCTGCAGACGCAGTCTTGTGTGTACTGGGGAAGAGTTACAGGTTGCAGTTCTGTTCTTGGGAAGACTTGGGTGTTTACAAAGCTGAGGTACTGCTTCGGGTAGGGAGAGACCCGCTGGGTTTTGATGAGTCTGTTGTAGCAGTTTCTGTAGCACGGGCAATTCTGTTAGTTCTAAAATCTTTGTCTGACATGTCCTCAATTTGTCTCCCAGCTTGAAGAAGAAAAGCGAAGGCAGAAGATAGCGATGTGGGAAAGTATGCAAGAAGGAAAAAGTTACAAAGGAAACCTGAAACTGAGTCAGGTAACAGCTGAGTTGTTAATGAGGTTACAATTACGTATGTGTAATTAGAGTGGCTGAAGTTCACATTGACTAAATTCTGAGTAACGTTTACTTTTGTGAACAGCAAGAAGTAGAATCTGGTGCCTCCACCTCATCAGCAGTCCCGAAATCTAAACCAAACAAAAAGCCTTTGCGAGGAGGTGGTGAGTATGAAATCCTTCAGATGCTTTGAGCTTGAAACAGAGCATTTACCGACCCGCGTACAAAGTCATCGCGTAATTACCTGTAATTTCCCTCTTGTTCAAGGAGAAAACAAAATGTGCCTTACGAACAAGTTCTCTAGCTTTACCGTCGTGGTCTGCTTACACTTTGTACAAAACCTAGCGGGCAGTTTCTGCCGTGCTTTTCCCCAGGGAGACAATAGCTCAGTTTTCTTGTAAATGCTTTTGCCATAACTTAACGGAGGTCGTTGTGACTCAAAACCACAGGTTCTTGCAGTATTTCTGGGAACCCTCCCCTATTGTTGGAAAAGTCCAATCGTTTAATACCCGGCCCGTCTTTTAGTCACCTGTACTACTAACTCAGTGCAGGAAGAAAATATTTTGCTTTCTCTTACAGACTCAGGGACACCTCATTAAGGTAGATGTGACCTTGTTTATCGGGTATTACAGTGACAACCTATTGAATATGCAAATCCTGCAGATGTATGAGACAATTACCAACTCTGACAAACCACCGTAGGGTGGTTGCATTAAACTCACTGTCAACCACTGAAATTTATCTCGATGGATTAACTGTTCTCTTTAGCCATAAACCCTCCAAACATACATGTATGGCAAACAGCCTTTGCCATACCTGCGAGTGCTAATTTGGCTGTAATATTCTAATTACAAATTTCCATAGCAGAAGGGATCATCCTAGACAGCCTCAATTGTATCAGACCAAAAGGGAAACGCACTTAGGGTGCAGCAGTGAATAAGTCACTTGATGAAATGTATCAAACCTGAAGATCCTTCATTTATATGTCCTGCACCTCAGTAACTGTTGAATGCTGAGAGTTCTGCTTTGAGTATTACGGCTTGATTTGTCTTCGGTTGTTTAATGTGAGTGCAGTCTAATGTCTGACACCGTCAGATACCTTTTGTAGCTCTTGCACAGAATGTTTACTGCTGCTGGGAATGAGAAATGCATGCTAATTCTCAGCACATGGTTCTTTCATGTGCTGAGGAACATGATCAGGGCGACTAGGTTGAGGCATCCTTCCAGCTGCTACCTGTCCTAATTTCAGCCTAAGCAAAATCTTTGCTTAAGTTTAACGGATTATGGAATTAGAGGTCTCTGATCTTCTCATGAGTTAGCTAAGGATGAAGTGAAAGAACCATCTGCGCTGTTCAGCTGCCGAATTAAGCTAGAAAGCAGAACTTAGCTCGTACAAGAAAAACTTCAAAGATGGAGGCAGTGCTTGAAGTTTCAGTGGAACAGGTTGCATTGAAACCTGCTCGGTTAGCAAGGCTTTTGGTTTTCCTTTTCTTTGCCTTGTACAGAACAAATTGAATATATTTGCCACGTCGCACCTTTCCAAGTGTGTTCTCATAAAATGAGGTTGCCTGTAGTATGGCATTGGGAGGTTCAGCTCAAGTATCTGTTTGCATCACTGTGTGCATTTGCCTTTTCAAATGCATTTAAAAATCTCGTAAAACTAATAAGTGAATCTGCTTTTTGACCTTTAAAATCTTCATTACAGGACTGGAATTAAAGGTTATTGTAAGTCCCTAACTAGTAGGGCTCCGGGAGAACAGATAAACTCTCACTGCTCCACAGCAACTGCAGAGTAGCGTTAAGGCTTGAATGCTGATTTAGAGAAATTAAATGGCAATTGATTTCAATTTAATTTAATCCAAATTGGTCAAATTAAAACACAAATGATTTGCAATGGCTTTTACTGTTAGCCCTATAAAATCAACCATCTCAGGTATTTTCTCTGCTTTCATTTTCCCTGAACCGTTGCGTATGCAGTAACTGTAAGCAAGGTGCAAATGCTTGTGGAATTTATTTTTGACTTGCGTGTTGGTGAATTCCTGTTGATGAATATTAACGTGGTGGATTTCTCGTCTGTGCTTCTAGGCTATAACCCCCTGTCTGGAGAAGGAGGCGGAACGTGTTCCTGGAGACCAGGCCGCAGGGGCCCGTCAGCAGGTGGATGAGGCTAACCTCCCTAGTGTCTCACGTCACTAGCAGGCTTAATCGTACCCACTGTCTGCCTGCCTACAGCTGGCATGTCACAGTGACTCCTCCGGGGTGTGGTTTAGTGCAGGTGTTAATTTAAAAACAGATTTTACGTCATTTGCATATATTAACAGCAGACGATGCTACACAAGAAAAATACCCTGAGAGAGGATGAGGAAAGAAACAAAGTCAGCGTAATCGGTTCGTTTTCTTCCCCCTGTAGTGAGGAAGCCTAGTCTCCAGCCCAGATGTATCACTTGTGATTGAGAGCTGGATTCTGCGGTTGGCCTTTCAAAAGACTGGCCTCGAGCCGGGGAATGAATTGTCTAGGCCTCAGTTTACCTGCGTAAAATGAGGATTTTTGCCATCCTCAGACGTGTAACGGGGTTTACTGTGTTTGGCTGGAAGCTCTTTAAAAGGGAAGAATATTACCATTGGCAGATGCCTTCAGTTTTTGGAGGAGGGACTTTGAGAAAACCCAGATGACCTGACAAACGCCCTGGATTTGCACTGAAGGCCAGTTACTTTAGAAGAGTCTCTGTGACAAGCTACCTTGAATGATGTTTTCCTTAGAAATGGTGAACAAACCAGTGAGGATTACTGATGCTAGACAGCAGGTGGGGGGTTCTTGCTATTCCTTTTTTTTTTTTTATTTCAACTGCTTTGTAAAAAACAAGATACAATTAATATTAAATACAATTGCCAACAAATCCTAAGCCTAGTATTTACAATCTTGTGCTTTTCTACGGCATCTTTTCTATAGATGGCATATGTTCCAGTGCAATAAATGTGTATAAAGCAAAACGCTAAGGCGTTTTGTGTATCTGTGTAAAGCAAAACATACGAGAGATCACATGAAGTGATTTTCATTTGGCTAGTACCATAAACAGTAGTTTTGGGTGTTCTTTTTCAAGCGTTTTTTTTTGTTTTTATGTTTTATTTGGGTGTTCTCTGTTCCAAATCATGATTCCTAGAAGAATCCTCTACAGATTAAGACCAAATCAGAATTTCCTCAAGTTTAAAAAGTGAAACTCCCCATTCCCCACCCCTCGTAAGTGATTGAGAAGCAGGGTAGGTTGGATCAGTAGTTTTAAAATTCTCCAGCTATAGCTGAATCCAAATCAAGGAAATATGTACAACAAAGTCTCTACCTCTTAGGAGAGCTGAGGCTTTCTTTTCAAGTTGCTGCTGGCAAACAGGGTTTGTGGAGGAGGGTTTACACGGGCGTGTTCAGCTTGAGCTGCAAGATGTTCAAAGGGAAAAGAGAAGCCACGAACTGTGCTGGGACCTGTGCGCTGCCTTGCTTCTGGGCAGCAGGACTGCGTGTAGCTTTGGCCATGCAGCATCAGGGTTACACCTCCGGATGGCTGAGAACTTAGCGCGTTCCACTTGCTGTTCTAAAGGTGTCTCGGGGTGTGAAATGAGAGCCTGGCTGCGTTGCGTGGCTGTCCCGCTGCCCTGAGAAGCCTGGCGGGATGCTGAGGTGTGTTCTTACCTTGCTGTCAGCTTGTGCAGCACAAAAGGGTGCAGCTTTTTTTTTCTTCCTTTTTTTTTGGGGGGGACGTGGGCTGCAGGGGGGCTGAAAAGAGCCCGTGACTAGCAAATACGTAACGTTTTCTTGTCTCTGAGTGCTTGTGTTTGGATTATTTGTGTCCACCTGTACGCCAGCTCTGAATGCACTGCTCAGATGTATATAGAGACTGCTCCTTTGACGTGTTGCCTGATCCTCCGTGATTTTCTCTGACTGTAGATGTAGCAGGGGCATGTTACTTGGGAGTTTTAAAGTCGCCAAGTAATGAAATGGAAAAGTGAAGAACCTTTTACTTCAGACCTATGAAGTGTGTGCTAAAACGGAGGCAGAAGATGAAGTGAGAAGGCCATTAACGTTCCTATGGAAACTGGTTTTCATTTCCTGGCTTCTGTGCGTTTTGATACGTAACCCTAAATTGCCGTTGTTGTAACAGAGCGCAGAATGAAACTTCAGGTTTTCTTCTTTAATGGGGCAGAAAAAAATAGAGGTGGGGAAATATTTTTTAAGATCTTCATCCGGGGAGGACTAAGTTACCTTGCTCGTGCCTGTGGGGAACATTTTCCCCTTCTGTTTGGGGAAACAGGCAACAGTCTGAGGTGCTCTCTTCAGAAAAAGAGCCGTGGGAGATTGTTGTCTTAAAGGTACAGAATTCCTTGTCTTGGTGAAGGGGTGAAGATGGGCTGATTTAGCTCAGTAACAGCATTTGAAGGAATAAATAAGCAGTTCTGAGCTGAGTATATGCTAATCTTTCTCTGTGTCCCACGACTTGCTTCTGGCTGGGGCTGGGATATGGATTTTTGCCCAACTCTTAAGATATTGAGACATATCCAGGGAGAACAAAGTGATTTACATATTTCTTGAAGCTTCAACTTTCTCTCTCCCTTAATTTTTTTTTCCCAACCCTCAAGTCCCTAAATTTTTCTTGATCAGACACTTCTAAGCTATTGAACAGCGGGAGCAAGAACCTCAGTTTGTAGAACTTTTCCTTTTGGCTCACAAACGACGCAAACAGATGGAAGGGTTTTTCCTCTGACTTCAAACAGAAAGTTCTCCCTCGACCACAAACAAGTATGGAAACGTGGCTGCTTGTTGCTTTACAGCTGAAGAGTGAAGCATGCAGAAGGCATTAGGTGAAAGTGAACCCTCTAATAAATCCAGTGTTCCTGTTTTGGTATGAATTCCCAAGAACACATTAAAAAGCCTTCAGGAGATTTTTTTTTTTCCATTTACAGCAGTTGTGCAAGAACTCTCTTACTCTACTGATGCAGATGTTCTGGAAATATCTTTATCTGGAAGAAACTAGATAAACTTGGAGCTGATAAATGGTGTTAACGTGCTACGTGTAATGGTACTCATCTGCTGAAGAGTAAAGCTGTCTTGGGTATCGAAAAACCCCGAGTCAACCAGTGAACAGAGGTATGAAAACGTTCTGTAAATGTTAGTAGATTGAGAAATGTAGGTAAGTATTTTTCATTGCCTTTCAGATGAGCTGCGTGCTGGAGAAGCAGAGGTTTTTGTTTGCTGTAAATCGCTGATGGGCTTTAGTCTATGCCTCGTTCTGATAAATATTCACCAAGAAATACCGAGTACTGGAATTATAATGGAGCAAAAGCCACGTCACTCAAAATGCATTTGGCTTGACTTGGGCCTTTCAAAAACACTGAAAAATGAAGAAAAGCTTCTAAGAGTGATAATGCATTGCATACGTAGAGGTTGAAACAGAAACGTTTCTTACACTGGAAATTTTTAATAATGAGCAACAGAAGACGGCCTTGGGGGACTGAGGGCAAACAGGAAAACTGTTAGCAGAGCCGTTCCCAGGCATCCCAGAATTACCTGTGTGTTGTTCGAGGATCTTGTGAACGAAAACGGTCACCCATTTCTGCAAGGAACTGCTCTCCCAACAGTCTCTTTGTAGGTGTGTAACGACAGAGCTAACAGATGTCTGTCACTTGGACACTGCTGATACTCAGTTCAGGTGTTTGGGTTAGATTGTTTTTTTTTGTGGGTGCCTTTTTTCCCTCTCCCTAGGAAGATAACTAAGAGAGTTTGCGTTCAGAGAGCCCTCTGAATGAGAGGACGTCTGGCGTGGCAACCTCGGGGATGTTTGGCCAGCAGTGCTATGGTTAATGACTGCATCTGAACCATCCTCGCACTAATTCATGCCTCCTGCACTCAGCGAGGCTGTTCCCAGTTCTGGCAGCCGCGTTTTTTTCAAGCCTGGCTGCACATCAGCTCACATCTCTGCATCAGATTAGATCCACGCTTTGGAAGATCTCTGACCTGGTCCAGGCTACAGGGCGACACCTTGTCGGTGGCCAGGTTAGCCAGGAGCGTGCCACAGCGCGTTTCTGTCCATGCTGTATCACCGAACACTGAAACTATATAATTTCCAGCTGTAGAAAAAAAGCTGGGCTAGGCTTGGATAGGCTGAAGATGTGGCTTTCTTTTTTTTTCCTCCCCTTTTTGGAATGAGAGCTTAGCTTTTGGAACAGCTCTGCAACCACAAAGGAAAAGCATACGGCTGCTGGCTGGGTGGTGTCCTGGCCCCGTTGCGCTGTTGTAGCTGGATGTCTGTGAGCTTCCAGCCCAGCTGTTCCAGTCCTGACACACACCCTGCCTATATTCCCAGCTCCGGAGCCAGCATCTTCAAAAACTTCCATGAGTTTTTATGAAGCAGCCAGTGGCTGCAGTGGAATAGCTCTCCTCAGCTCAGTTTTGGTGGTGAGCCGCGTGTGAATGCACACATTTTATCGCAGATTTCTCTGGCGACCGGCTGGCAGGCGTGCAGCCTCTGCTCTGATCCCTTTTCTTCTGTGATCGCTTTTGTTGTGAAGCGCACACCTGCTAAAAGGCACTTTCAGCACGGGGCAAGATCTCCAGTGATCAATTAATAATTTCATTCCATCCTCTGTGTCTGCTGCAGTTTGCAAATCAAGATTCTTCTTGTGTGCTCCTCACCGAGCTCAGCTTCAGTGCTGGCACCGTGGGTAACGCCGAGGTAGGGAGGGCAAGGAAATGAACTTAAAAAAAATCTATTTAAAGAGAACAGAAGGAAAAATGGATATCCTGAACTCGGGGGGCTTTCAGTCTAGTTCTGGGGCTTTCACAGAATCGCAGAATGTCGGGGATTGGAAGGGACCTTGAAAGCTCATCTAGTCCAGTCCCCTGATTTCCTGCATGCCTTAAAGTGGGGAGCTAATGTGAGGTTGCCCTACATGATGCAAGCAAAAAACCAACCCAAACCCACCCAAACCCCGGATCCTGAAGCTTTGTTGCTTACTGAAGAGTAACAAGGTCTCGTAACTTCCCTGCTTCTTGGTAAGGTGCTTGCCACTTTGTTAGCTGTTCGGCTTCCTAGGAGTTTGGGATCTTGGCGCTTGATTTAAATAACACGTTCTGGGCTTTTTCAAGGGATTTTGATGACTCTGGTCTGGGGGTAGCGGGTTGCAAATTCCTGCACCCCCCCTGCGTGATGCAAAGCAGCCATGTGGTACCGCACACCGCGCCCCAGCTGCTGAGGGGAGGCTGGAGCAGGGGCTGTGTGCGGAGCGGGGTGCTTTTGCCTTCCCCTCCCGCTCCCCAAAAAGCCGGGGCAGGTTCCTTGGCCGGGAAGGGGGCAGCCGAAGGCGGCCCCAGGCTCCTGCGGGAGGGGAGCTGCGGTGCTGCACTGCGGTGCTGAGCCGTGCGATGGCAATGTTGGCCTGGCTTTCTAAGCAAGGAGCAGCTGGTGGCGGCTCCGTGTCCCTCAGCGGGTGTCTTCCGAGTGATTCAGCCAAAGAGAAGTCGGGATTGGTCCGGGTCAGGACCAGATGAGGATGGGGGTGAAAAAACAAACAAAAAAAAGTGGGTGCTGGAACCGGGGCAGGAGTTTCTGCATCATTCAGGAAAATGCAACGGTGCTGGAAATACCGTGACAAAGACAAACGCTGCCGGGTGCCCAGCGAGATTTTTTCCACCATGAGTCTGTTACCTTGAATGTACGAAGTACGCTCATTTTCCAGCGTCTGGGTAGTTTTTAAAGTATCGGTTTAAGTACTGGAACATTAATAATTAAAGTTTCTGGGGCACTGGCAAACGAGTTCACTTCTTTAACTCTTATTTTAAAATCTAGTGAAGATGGTAATAATGTGGAAGGCACGTCCTGTGAGCGGGCTGGTTGCTGCGGGTCTACCACAGATCAAAACCGATGGGAAAAAGTGGTTGCGATGCAAAATCATCTCTTTCCTACGTCGGGCAGTGTCCCCTCTTCTGTTATCCTGCTCCTTTGTTCCAAAAGGATGACATCTGTTCTGCGAGCATACCAAACGGTTCTCTGCTTCAAGTACGTGGCTTTTTCTTCATTTAAAAAAAAAAAAAGAAGAGGATTACTGTTTTGTTAACCTGAATGTGAATCTAAACTGCTGGGGGCTGACAAGGGTGCTCCCCCCCCCCGGCTGGTCCGTGTGCTAATCTCGAGTGGGATGGGAGCCCGGAGGCGCAGCACGCCCAGCGAGCATCCTCTTCAGGCTTCTGAGCGTCCTCGAGAAATGTCCTCAAGCCATCCCACCGACTGCATGCGGAACAGAAGGCACGCGGCGTAAGAATATGCCTGTTTCTGCTTGCAGGCAGTTATGTTAGAAAAATAATTATTGAAAATAAATGCTGTATTAATAGAGGAAGGCACTGAAATGTGCTTGTGAAGTACGACCTTGCTGGGCCAAAGATTTAAAGCTTACTCTAGGCCACCAAGGGGAAGGGCAGGGTTTTTTACTTGTGTTGGAGGAGCTAACGTGTGTTCTTCAAGTTTTCCCTGAATTTGTGTAAAAAATGGTAAGATAAAATCTTGTGAGGCACCGTAGGTGTGCCTGGGGAGGCCCACGTGGCTGGGTGCTGCCTGGAAGGACGTTGTGGTGTCCAGAGCTGCTCCTTGCCACGAGGAGCTGCTGCTCTTTCGATAGGTTTGTGCTGTGACCGTGTTTCATTGCAGCACCCTCCAGGTCCCTGGGCGAAGCGATTACCGAGCCCTGGCAGTGCCAAAGGCCAGCACAGGATCATAGCGGGGTGTCTCCCCCCCAGATGAAGTCTGAGCTTTGAGCCACAGACAACAGGGCAGTGGCGTTCATTCATGCTGAGGCTGAAGCCTGAGCGTGGGAGGTATTCGTGTACCTGCCTTGAAGGACAGAGGGCAGCCAGCCTCCCTGATGCGAGCCGAAAATTAGGTTCATCTCCCGTCCGATCTCAGTCCCACTGGGCATCTCAGCCCTGTAGCTGGCAGCGTGATGCGGGGTCTTGCATTACTCACAGTCCTGCCATGGTGAAGTCTGAGCGTGCCTCCCCTCGTGGGGCTTAAAGGCTGGCACTGCCCAAGTGCCCCTTCCCCTTCCCAGGCGCTCTCCCCAGGGCTGGAATTGCGCTGGGAGGCGCGGGGAGGTGGGAAAACACCAAACCCCAGGGCAGCGGAGAACTGAAGCCCTGTAACGCCACGCGAGCCGGGCAGTGCAGCCGTGTCCTGGTGCTGGAGAGCTGCGGAGGACGAAGCCGGCTCCCCAGCGCTGCCCTGCCCGCTCCGAACGCCGTGTGTCCCCTCGGCATCGCTCCCCTCGCTTCCGCGACCTCCTGCGCTTCATCGTTTCCATGTGTGTTGAAGTCGCACGGAGCTTTCGGTTCTGATGACTAACTTCTTTTTCTTCATGGGAAGGAGCCAGCTGACAGCTCCTCAGCCCCAACCCTTCTTGTTTTATGGCCTTTTAACCACACCAGCTCTGCCTTTTCCTGTAATTCACAGGCCACAGTGTCTTTCCCTTGAATCAGGAGATTTTTCCTGCTGATTTGGAGCACGCTGAGAGTAATCCTGTTCCTGCTCACGGACTTGCCACATCTCCTTTTGGAAAGGAGGAAAGGCCTCCTTAGCTTAGTCTGAACGTCTGTCGGCGTCCTGAGTTTTAGGACCTGATGGTCGGGCTTGTTTGGGGCGAGGGGAGAAGCAGGGTTTGGCGAGGGCCCTCACCAGAAAAGCTTTTGAAAGGAGCCAGCGTGGCACAGGCGGAGGGTAACCCTGGTGGAAAAGCGATCAGGGCAACAATAGAAATAATAGTAAAACACTAAATCCTGAGAGGTAGAAGGGAATTACAGCAGTGGGGACAGGGTGGGGATTTCCCCCGGTGCAAGGGATGGAAAGCACTACACAGCACAAAGGGATTTTGAGTTAAAACTGGTTTGGGATCATTTTAATGGGGATGAACTGAGGGAGACTCTGGGTCCCACTCCCCGTTCCCCAAAAGAAGTTTCCAGGTTGCAAAAGCAAAGCTCCCTGTGAGCCCCAGCCCGTGGGGCTCTGCCTGCTCTGCTCGGTGGCAGTGGTGGCAAGGTGGCAGTGGTGGCAGCGCAGCCCAGCTCCGTGCGGCACAAGGATGCTTGGCGAGCCTTTGAGGAGCCCTTCTGGGGGATCTTCACCACTTAATGCCTCTTCACCTCTCTTAATGCCTGGCAGCAACACAGAACTGTTGGGAAACTGCAAACGTTCGCTGCACCCAAGCTACTGCTGCATTTTTAACCCTTTCCCCGTGTTCTGCGGCTCTGGAAGGCAAACTGTGTCAGCCTCGGAAACCCCTCCTGCCTGCTGGCTGGTGTTTGCCAGGCAGTGCTTCTCCTCTCCTCTCCTTCTCCTGGTTTTTCCCTGCCTCCCCTCTCTTCCTGTTTGGGCTTTCTTCACTTTCTCTGCTTTCTGCCTTTTAGTTCTCATCTTTTTCTTCCTCTTCCTATAAACGTACATCTCACGCGATCCTGCTGCGTTCTGCCTGCTGGCAACCGAAAGGAGACCTCCTGCTCTTTGCTTTATTTGCTTGCATTTCTTCTCCACTTCTATTTATGTTTTATTTTTGTTTAATGTCATCAATTGTCATGGCACTCGGGTAATTCATTGCTCCTGACATCACAAGAGTTCATCGGTTCTGACCTCAGTATCAGGCTTGCGACATCACAGCACCAATAAAAGCATGCAAAAGCATGTTTTTCAAGGCGCATCAGCATTTATTCGAGGATCGGCTTGTAGTGTTACCTGTCACTTCCCAGAAATGTGGCACACCATAGGAGGATTGTAAAAATCCATCATATATGCCCAGGTTTGCGTCACTGAAGGCTGGCGGCACGGTGGTCTCTTTCACAACGGCCCTTGCTCAATAACAGACTTTCTGAGCTTGTCACGGATGACACCACGACATAAATTGTAAAAGATGCAAAGGGAAAGGCTGGCAATGGGAGATGCAGAACTGCATAGAGAGTGGAAGGAACCTCGCCGATAAGTGGATGGTCAGTGGGCCGCACCAGCTGCGTTTGTTCTGTAAAGACTGCAGGCTTTTTGCTTGAAAATGTCACGGGTTTGGGGCTGCACTGTTTGAAGCCGAAGCACTCTGCAGATGAAATGCATGTGGAGAGTTAGTGCAGACAGATTAAAGGGAAGTACTTCACCCTGTCTTCCCTCTGCTGAGCAGTCCTTACGGTCTTAGGATGGAAACAGACTGACCTATTTCTGCTAGCTTTAATTAGCAAGGTGGGAAAAGAGAACTGCCCGGGCCTTCTGTTCCCTGGGCACCTGAGCAGGCAAACGACATGGCCCGGAGACGTGGCATGGAATGAAGCCGGGGTTGGAGTGTTTGGCCCCACACACAGCCAGGGGACGAGCCGGGGCTTGGGCACCAAGGGCCTGGCTGTGGGACGGGGCCGTGCGGCAGTGTCCCAGGGGCCGTTTTGTGGCGTGGGGTTAACTGGAGCTACCTGTACTCAATCCATGACGGTGCAGAAGAAGGGGGAATGGAGCGTTTCTATCCCTGGGCTGTGCTGGCTGTCCTGCCTGGGTGCCAGTCCCCAGCACCCCCCGTGCCACCTCAGCAGCCCCCCCAGCGTGTTCCCATCCCTCTCTTTTACCTCACAGCTCCCACCCCACACCCAAAACCCCCCCGAATCCCCACGGCCCATCCCTTGCTGCACCCCCAGCTCCGCACCCCCGGGGGCTCCGCACCCCCCCCCCGCCTTCCTCCCCCGTCCCCTCAGCGGGGGGCTCGGTGCGGGCGGCCCCCTCCGCGCCGGGCGGAGCCAGCGGCCCCGGGCAGCTCGGCGAGGCGCGGGCCGCACACGGCGCCTGTGCCGAGGGGCAGGGCCGGGGAGGTGGAGGCGGGCGCCCCCTTCCCTCCGCTTCCCGTCCCTTCCCCTTCCCCCCATGGCGGCGCTGGGCGATTCGGCGCGGCTGGCGGCGGCGGCGGCGGCGGTGGTGGCCGAGGAGGAGGAGGAGGAGGCGGCGGCGGCGGGGCTGTGAGGGAGCCGCCCCGGGGCCTGAGCTCGGCGGCGGGCTGCTTGGGGCCGGGCCGGTGCCGGGCTGGGCATGGCGGGCCGCGGCCGCCGCGCCTGGCTCAGCGTCCTCCTGGGGCTGGTGCTGGGCTTCGTGCTCGCCTCACGGCTCGTCCTGCCCCGAGCCTCCGAGCTGGCGGCGGCGGCTCGGCCCCGCCGAGCCCGCCCGGTGGGCTGCCGCCCGCCGCCCCCCGCCGCCGCCGCTGCTGCTGCTGCCGCTGCTGCCGCCGCCGCCCAGCCGCGCCGCCCCGGCCCGCAGGCACGGAGCTTCCTCTTCGTGGGGGTCATGACGGCGCAGAAGTACCTGAGGAGCCGCGCCGTGGCCGCCCACCGGTGAGAGGGGCCGAGGGGGGAGGCTCCGTGATGGGGGCAGAGCCGCCGGGGATGCGGCTGAGCCCCGCGCGGGGTGAGGGACGGGGGTGCCCCCGGGGGGTCGTGGTGGGGCTGAGGGGGGGGTTGAGGTGCTGGGATGGGGCGCCCTGAGGATGCACGGGTGGATGGATGGGCGGACGGACAGGCTTGTTGCTGAGGGGTGGCTCCGTGCTCGGCCCCGGGGGACCGTGGTGGTGGTCGCCGAGGGGTTTGGGGAGGGCGAGGGACTCGCCTCGGTGTGCCTGACACGGGCACGGCGCTGCCGTCCTCCCCTTCCGAAGAGAGTAATTGTGGTAACGTGTAAAAGGCCGTCCTCCCTTCCGAAAGGAGTCATTGCGACTCCCCTTCCAAAGACAGCAATCCTCCCCTTCTGAGGCTAGCTGTAATAATACATAAAAGGCTTAAAAATAAAAGTTCGGGGACCGCCGGAGAGGGGGCTGAATAAAAAACCCACCCCGACCCTGCGCCGAGCTGAAAGAGATGGAGCCCCAGCAAACGCGCCTGGGAACAAAGGGTGAAGCCGGCCTCCGCTCGCTGCCTCCGCCGGGGGCTGCACCAGGTGGAGCCGGCAAGGAACCCGCTCCTGGTCACCGTGCTGGGAGCAGGGGACACCTTTGTGCTCTGTACGGCTTGTCCTGGACCCCGGTGATGGGGGTGGTGGCGTGCGGACAGGGCTTCAGCCCTCAGCCTCGGAGCCTGGTGTGCCGGAGACGTGGCCCTGCCGAAATACGCCCCTCGCTCCGGGAGCCTGAAAGAGTTAAGAGCTGAAAATGTCAGCCCTGCTCCGAGCAGGCCACAGGGGCTCCTGGGCGGGTCTTTGCCTCATAAAACATCCCCTCAGTGCCTGTGCTGAAGGAAAGCCTTCTCCATCGCCTCCCTGCCCCGCTGGGAAGCGTGTGGCCCCGTTGGCCGGGCAGGGCGGGATGGCCAGGCCGTCTCCTCGTCCTGCTGCCTGCCCCGGCCTTGGGAAGGGGCAGCTCTTCGTATGGGCACCAAACGCAGCCAAATTGCTTAATTTGGGCAATCCGCAGCGTATTGTGCACCAAAGACGGTTGTAATGGAGACTTAATGCCTTCGTACGGCAGTAGACCTGTAATTAAGTTACAGAGGGTGTGTGACTGATCCTTTGAAACGGGTGAAAGAATGTGTTTCTTCAGGGTTCTGTATTTTTCTTCACGGCGTGGGATGGAGCACTTTGGATTGCAAATCCCACGAGCCCTGCAATTCCCATTTACATACGGGAAGGCTGGAGTCGTGCTGGGACGTCTCGTAAGGGGTCTTGTGGCAGAGCGAGCGGCCCAGCAGCCACCAAACGCGGTGTCAGGAGTCCCCGAAGGGACGGTTACCACGGCGTTGTCCGGAGACGGGCGTTAGTCCGGGATGTTTTCCCGTGCTGGTGTGGGAAGGGTTCTGGCACCTGGATTTGCCCCTGCTTGCTGAACAGTCCCGTGCCCGAGGAGAGCTCAGAACCAGCCCTGCAACGTCTGTGCACGAATAAAACAGTTAAAGATGCAACTTGGCGAATCGGGCTCCTTCAGGCCCGGGAAGGAGGGCTGAGCATCACTTTTTATTGTGCTTCTGTTTGGGTTTAACCTCCGGAGGGGCTGTCAGCTCTCGGAAGGGCCCAATAATGAGAGCTGGTAGCGTTGCGGTAGGGCTGAACACGTTTTTCTCCCCGCCACTGGTAAAAGAAACGAGCTAATGTCCTGGTGACAGGAAGACATCTTTGGGGGAAGGTGGGGAGGGGGAAGAGGAAGACGAACCTGAAATCTTAAATGGCTTTTGATTGCCATGAAGCGCTCGGCAGACAATCGCTGGGATTATCGCCCTGACAAAGCATCCCGGGGAGCTGAATCGCTGGCACAGCGAGCGAAACGGGAAGCTGCTCGCAAGGCTTTCCCGGGGCGGCAGCGTGTGCGGAGCCTTGATACGGCCGAAAGGAATTAGGGATTCAGGGGCTGAATACCTCCGCGCTGCCGCGGCTCAAAGGCCATTGACGGGCAGAGCTAAAAGGGGCCGGAGCGGAAAGCATTCGCTGATCCTCGCTGCTGTGAATCCAGATAGGGTCTAACGAGAGGGGAAGCAATCCACTTCCTGAACATCAATCACGAGCAAAATGACCACTGCAAGGCAAAGAGGGCCTGCTGGATTTCCAGGAGCCGCTGGCCCTTTGAAACAGTCGTGCTTTTGTAGTCTGTGAGGCAGGGAAATAAGCTTCAGATCTCCAGGATTTTTTTTATTTTTTTTTTTCGGGGCGGATTCGTAGCTTTGCCAGTGATTGCATCTGACAGCCAGGTTAGGGGAGCTTCCCTCCGAGAAGGCCGGCGAAATGCAGCCTCAGAAACTGCGGTGTCACATCAAAGGGCGCGAAATAGCCAGGAAAAGAGCGGTGCAGGAAGGAGTTAAAGCAGGGCTGGGGTTCAGGGAAAGTGCAGCACTACGTGCTAATGGCTTTGCAGTTGAGGGGAGTTGTCCTGAAAGAGCTACGGGGAGGAGAGGCAATAAGGACTAAGCAGTCTCCTGCAAGATTTAAGCCTGCTGTCTCAAGAACAGAAATAGCAAGCAGTTAACCCTTTTTTCTTCCCCTTTTTTTTATGTTACGCATAGCAACTAGATTTCCAGGGAAACCCGAAAGGAGAGCAGCGCGAATGCCGCTGATGGCTGGGTGTCAGAGGCTGGCATCCCACACCGCGCCTGCCTTGCCTGTGCTGGTGTGACTGCCCGGTGTCCCCGCAGGAACGGAGCCATGGTATTTCCCGGTTCGGGACGGTCCCCACGGCACCTCGAAGTGCCACAAACCTCCCCTCTCTCGAGCTCGAGGCAGAAGCTGCCCCTCGGGTGGCTCCGTTTCGGACGCGCTGCCCCACAGGAGGCAGGCTGTGGCGGAGCCTCAGTACCCGAGTGCTTGGAGGAGCCGAGGTGAGGGGCAGCCAGGAGGATCTGGGGTCTCGCTGCGTGGGTGTTATCTGTCTGAGACCACTCCAGCTGCTGCTGGCGCACAACGCAAACCACATTTCCACGCTTCCTTTCAGTTCAGAACCTAGGGCTAGCTGTCGGGTGGTGGTTTGGGGGTTTTCTGGTCACTAGCGAGGTGGGAAGATGGATTGCGGTGTGTGCGTTCACATCTCCTGGGAGAATTCACGTGCAGTGACTTCGAACGTCGTGACGGAGCTATACGTGTTTTGCTCAGCGTATCAGCAGTGCCACAGGAAAGTTCTGTGTGTCCTGCTCCTGTGTCATCCGGCACAAATACGACGTGCCTGGGCTTTCCTAGCAGGAAACAGGATTTTTGAGAACGGTGATGGGACAGAATGACACGAATCAAGTAGGATCGGCTGGTGCACGGGGATGTGGAGAAATTAAGTTGCCTGCAGGGGATGGATCCCTTTTTGTCCCTTCTTCCACAGGGAATATCCGTATATACCCAGGGACAGAAAGCTGGCATCTCTTTAGGGAGGAGGAAATTAATTCCAAGGACTTTAGGGAGCTGTGGAAGCTGCTTAGGTTCTCTGTTAAATCCCCCTGTGGCAAATCTTGGTGGAAAGACAGGACCTGGGCCTTTGAAGAACAATTGTGCAAAATTAGCACTAATTGAACGTAGTTTGCTGGAAATTTCTGTCCGAGAAGCAAGTCCTGTAGGTTCCTTATTTGGCTGAGTTCTTCACAAATAACCATTTTCTTCAGGTTAATTACACAAGATGGCCATTTCCGCAAACTTAAAACGATTTCTCGGGTCTCTCCTAAGGGAGGTTCCCAAACTGCGCAGACAAAAGCAAAACACATTTTTCTGTAATTGTCTCTAATTCGGGTCTCCACAAAGGGGGCACTGTCTGCGTAAGGTAGCAGGCTGTTTCTGCCAAGACTGCGGAGCTGAGGATAAAGCAAGGTAATTCAAATAAATAATAAACGCTGCGGAAACTGAAGATCCAACGTTCCAGATCTGTGCTCCTCCTGCTCCCAGCTGTGCTTTTATAGCTTCCTTTTAAAGGCAGAAATTACGACAGCACTCAGAAACTACAGGAGTGGTCACTTTTTTTTTAATATACGTGTATGTATTTTTTACAACTATCCTTGTGCACACGGTTTTCTGTACTGCACAGATAGCTGTGACAGCTCCGTCCAGGTCTTTGCATCCCGTTTGCTGGTGCTTGGCTCAGACGAAGGAGCACACGGGGTGTCCCAGCTGTTACCCAGCCAGTTAAGGGACGATAAAGTTGACTCGTTAGCCAACCATACTGGAGCAGTCCCAACATCCTCCACTAAGAAGTTTCTTGTAAGGAAGCGTTGCCTAATTTTTGTGTGTATTTGTTTGTTGAAATTGCATTTTAATTCCTCTGGTCGGTGCTGGCTTCTAGTTTGTCGGAGTTCTTTGCCCAGTGCACCGAGAGAAACCAGGTCGCACATGTCACGCGTGTTTCCAGCACTGCTCCCAGGCAGGTAACAGAGAGCCTTGCTGTCCTGATTCATGCACATCCTCCCGTTTAACCGAGCAGATTCAGATTACACCAAGGAGATAAGCTTGGGAGCTGCCTGGCTTTCAAATGACCGGCGCGGTGCACGTATCGCTTGTGTTCAGAACCTGATATTTCTCTCTGGACCGAGACGAGCGCGGCAGGACCTGAAGCTGGCCGAGGCCACCAGCAGTGACAGCAGGGGAGGCGATCCCTGCAGGAGTCTGCTGGCAGAGACACCGGGGCTGCAATTCCTTTAAACAGCCGAGGGGGACCCAGGAATCCACAGGAAGGGAGGGAGGGTGCCAGGTTTCTCTAAAAATATTTTAGTTTTTTTTTTTTATCATCATCATCATCAAACGTGGAATTCGTTTGCAGATACATTCTGCAAACCTTCCCTTGGAGAAGCCTTCGGCCAGAAGAGCAACATCAGCCGGCGGGAGCGAGTGCCGAAGCAGGAGGGTGGTGCTTTGAGAGCAGGGCTCCGTCGAGGAGCCCACCAGGTCAGGTTGCTGCCTATAACCTGAGATCAGAGCCGGGGAACTGAGCTAAAGATGCGAGGGCTGGCTAGAAATTGAGCCGGTAACACGTGGATCTGCAGCATCACTTGTGGCCGAGCCGGGTCTGCCTCTGCAGTGTCAGACAAGTAAAAGCAGCTTTGATCCGAATCCATCCCTGCATTTACCAGTCCTCGATCCTGGCGGTGGCTGGGGCCAGAAGGACGTGCTGGCAGCGCCCTTAAAATGGGTGGTTCTGCTTCTTTCCCTAGGTGCGATAACGTTTCCTGAACAAACCGTTCTTTTTGTATTCTTTCCCTAAAAAGGGGACGCACGAAGCCGCGAGCTGGGGCTTGGGCGCGGGGAGCGGCTCCCGTTGTCTGAGCCTCGGAGGAGCAGCGCTCGCGCTGCCGCAGGCGCTCGGGCAATTTGTTGGAGGGGGGAGCACGTTTCATCTGGCCGGGTCCGAACGGGACGCCGGGGATGTAAATTCCCAGCGAGACAGCTTGAGCTGGGAATTGTGCTGCCGCAGGAAATGAACCGGGGCTTGGTCGGGCCGAGGCGGCGCTGCTCCTGGGGATGTTTCTGTGCTGGGCTCCTGTTTTAGCATGAAACTGAACCGTGGACCGGGTCCAAGGGAAGATTGGGCCAAACTGGCCCTGAGCCGAGGGGCTTAAGGCAACGGGAGGGCTGGAAATCAAATCTGCCAGGGTTTACGGACGTACATGCGTTTTGTTCCCCCTCCGTTGAATGGGGGCTCTGTCCCGACAATGCTCCGGGGGGTCCCCCGGGGAAGGGAGCTGGGGAGAGAGCTGGGAGGAAATTTAAACCGGGAACCAACAGAAGGGAGGAGGCAAATAAATACGTAAATAAAAGTGAAGGCCGCTCCTGGAGAGCCCAGAAAAGACCTAAACTTGGGCTGGCAGTAGTCATCCCACGTTGTCTGTGGCTCCCGGCCCTTACAAAGGCAGAGAGCTCAGGACGCCGAGCGCGTTAACAATGAGAGGCTGAAGTTGGAACGCATCGAGAACCTGCTTTTTGGGGAAGAAGCCGTTAAATTTAGGTCATTCATTGCTATGGGAAGAACGATTGTCCACGTAGCCTTTTCATTTGAACCCCGGTGGTTTGTGTGCGGGGGGTGGCTGTCAAAATAAGCAGTGAAGCTTAGTCTTGCTTTAAGAGGGGCGCTTCTCAGTGCTTCTCACTGCGCGTTAATTACATCACCGATGATTAAAGGCCTCAGCACCTCTGTTGGGAAGTCAGCAGGAATGTTTCCATTGACTTCACCGCGTGCTCCTGTGGGACGTCGGGATCTAAACTTTTCCAGCGGAGCACTGCCCCTATGAGTAAGAGATCCAGAAGACAAAGCTTTCAAAGTAATTGTGTGACCTTCGTTACACAACGCCGGAGCCGCGTGTAGCTGTTGAGGTGTCAGAGTTGATGTTCTGTCCCGATTACATGCTTCAGCGTTTCCCAGGCAAACCGAAGGTTTCGTTCTTCGGAAATATTTTTAGATTTCCATCTCGGTGCGGGAGCTAACTCTGTCGGTGTTTGAATTGCACGTGGTTTGCGCTGCCCCAAATCTGCTCAGCTTTTGGCAAGGAAGCCGTGCCGGGAGGCATCTGCTGAAAGTGACAGTGACGCATGGGGGGTGCCGGGTCCTTCACCTCCAGGGTGCTTCCACGTCGGGCTCTGAATGCAGATGAGACTCTGAGCAAAGTCACCTAACGTAACTAGAAAATACTCCCCCCCTATAAAAAAAGGTGTAAAACCTGTCCGTTTATCCATGAAAACAGTTTCCCGCGTGTTCCTGTGAAGGACACCTAAACTGTTTTCTGATAGAATTGGAGGAAATGGCTCTGAAAGCTCAAAATTCCCATTTTTTAGGGCAAGGCTGTGAGAGTTACACGAGTGAAAATCCTCCCCGGAGGAGGCTGGGTTTTCTGCCGTCTGGCTTACGGAGGGGTCCCGCGTCCCGGGGCTCTTCCTGCCGCGTCAACGCGGTCCCCGCGCGGATCCCCTCACCCGCTGGGGTTACGTGCTCCCCATCAACGCCCCAGGTCTGCTTTTACACCAGTCCTGTGCTAGCAGAGAGCCTTTTGGGGTTATTGTTACTGGGATCCTGCGGTGGCTGCAGACAACCAGCAGCGTTTCCCGAAGCCTTGCAGCTCCTACAGAAGCCGCCCTTTGCTCGCTTTCCCACAGGATCCCGGCTCTTGACAAGCTGACGTGAAATTTAGTGGCTATTTACTCCCTGGAAGCCAGTACTTCTGAACGTGCATCTGAGCTCTGGGGGTGCTCAGGGGAGGTGGGAGGTGGCTATGATGCTGAAGAGCTCGCAGGGAAGCTTTCGAGGCTTAAAACCCGGTTAGGAGTCGTTGGCCTGTCCTGGTTCCCTCCGGCTTTGCTGTTAGACCAACACCACATATGTGTAAGAAACCCTGCCCACCACTGAACTACTCTTACTGTATTTTTTTACAGCTACAGCTGCAAAAGGTGCTCAGGTGCTTGCCCTGTCAGACTTTTTGCGTGTTAAGCCAGTTGCTCGGGGTGCAACGCGAGTGTCCTTGTTTGCATGGCAAAAAAAAATAACCCTTCGAGGCGTTCAAAAAGAGAATTTGTAAAGCAAATGAGGTGCAGCTCCGAGTTACCTCTGCTGGGTAGCGCTTTCCGCCTGCCTCTGCGTGCATGCTCAATCAGTTCTCGTTGTCTTTTCCAACCTAGAACCTGGTCCAAAACCATTCCTGGCAAGGTCGAGTTCTTCTCCAGCGAGGGTTCGGACACCTCCATTCCCATCCCCATCGTGCCGCTTCCAGGCGTGGATGACTCTTACCCCCCCCAGAAGAAATCGTTCATGATGCTGAAATACATGCATGACCACTACTTGGACAAATACGAATGGTTTATGAGAGCCGACGACGACGTTTACATCAAAGGGGACAAACTGGAGAACTTCCTGAGGAGTCTGAACAGCAGCGAGCCCCTCTTCCTCGGGCAGACCGGCCTGGGCACCACGGAGGAGATGGGGAAGCTGGCGCTGGAGCCGGGCGAGAACTTCTGCATGGGGGGCCCCGGGGTGATCATGAGCCGGGAGGTGCTGCGCAGGATGGTGCCCCACATCGGCGAGTGCCTGCGGGAGATGTACACCACCCACGAGGACGTGGAGGTGGGGAGATGCGTGCGGAGGTTCGCGGGAGTGCAGTGCGTGTGGTCCTACGAGGTAAGGACGAGGGGACGGCGAACTCGGGGGGGGTGTTTTGGGGGAGGGAGAGGCTGGCAGCAGGGGGTTGCTGCCACGGGGCCGTGCTCCGGAGTGGCTCCGGAGCTCGCCTCCCTTTGCCACCTGATGGTCCCAGCCATACGGTTTGTACGCTCTTGCTTCTTACAAGCGTCGCCCCAGGAGAGACCTACGCAAACTTGGAAGCAGGGAGGGAAGCGGAGGCCAATTAGGCACGCCGGGGTGGTGGGAGGAACACTCAGCGCTCATAGAGGATATCTTGATTTACACACAAAGGGAATAACCCAAATCAAAGTGGCCACAGGCCCCTGCAGTCCTCCCTGCTCAAGCCGTCTTTTTTTTAGCCGGTTATGTCCCAGTGTCAGTGTGCAGAATCGAGGCTCCCGGCGCCGCGTTGCTTGCCATGGATCAAACGTGCCAGGCTGACAGATGTTTGCCTCGACAGTGGCAGTTTTTTCCCAACCCCACGGCCGCTGCGGAGATGTCTCATCGGTGCTGGCACCATCACGCAGCCCCGTCCTGCGCCCGCCGAGCAGCTCCTTGATGTCAGCAGAGCCAAGCCACTGCTCTTACACCGAAACCCGGGCTCTGCCCACGCGCTTGTGGCTGCGGAGTTGGCACCTCGGGAGGGGAAAAAACCAAGAGTCCCCGGGCTGCTTTTGGCAGCCTTCCTGCCGCAGCTTCCTGCTGCCGCGGGGTGCCGGGGCCGGCGGTTCCTCCGAGGGGCGAGGAGGGGTTCTCCTGCCCCGCTCCTCTGCGCCCTTTGAAGTGAGCCCTGGGTGTTTACAGACTGTCTGATTGAAAACACCTGCTGGGCTGGAGCGGCGCTTCCTAGCGCTCGTCCCAGGGAAAACGCCGGGGGTTTCGCTGAGAAAGGAGCGAGGAGGTGAGAGCAGAAGAGAGAGCAAACAGTTTATCTTTTTATGCAAGCGGTTACGGCCGGCGTACAACTGCTGCTTTGTGCTTTTGTGAGACGTGGTAAAGAGAAGGAGATCCTTCTGTCTGCGTGACAGAGGGGCCGTGGCCGCAGACGGGCACTGCTGCTGCCTCGCTCTTACCAGCAAGGACTTGCGTTAAACTCTCGATGTGTTTACTGAATCCTCTGCCCCCGAGAGCTCTTGCTTCACTTCAGTTCACAGTTCGGTGACAGGAAGGCCGCTGTGGAAGGGGAAGGAGGGTTCCAGCTGCAGTAATTTATTCCTATCTGTCGCTCCTGAAGGCTTGCTGGACTGCCAGCCGCTCTCCACATTCCCAGCTTACCAACCTGGAATTAGTTTAGGCAGTGCCAGTGTCGTGGTTAGCCCTCAGCAAGAAGTCAGTAACGTTTTTTCCACAGTTGTTAGCAGCATAAAATTTTCACTCCAGTCGCTCCGAATCGGAATAACTTTCCGTGTGAATGCCTCTCCCGTGGGGCATGTGAGAGCTTACTGCAGGTCAGCACCCAGGCTCTGCTGAGGCTGGCAAAGACCCCTCGGAGTCAATCCAACCGCGTTTGGGCTTGAAATAACTAATGATGGCAAACGACCGCGCTAGGAACGGTATCTGACAGAGTGAGGCTGGGTTTTTCCTCATCCTCAGTTCTGTCTGATCAGCCGATGTTCACTTATCCGTAGTGCTGGGTGCTCCCGAGTGCCGCGAAGTCCTTCCGTGCAAAGACGTGAGGTGCCAAATCCCAGCTGCCTGGGAGGGAAGGAGGACGCTGGGTGGTAAAAGCACGCCTCTTCTGCCAGGAACAGCTCTGCTCTCACCCAGTCGAGGGTTTTCAGCTGAAAAACCTGTCATCTTCCCGGTTTTGTGACGCGGCCCTCTCACTGCCCAAACAACTTGATGAAATGCGCCGAGTATTTTGTTTCAGATAAAGCAATAGCTGTGCGAAGTAACACAGCTGCCCTAACAGCTGTGCTAGGAGAAGCTCGGGGTAAAAGCGACGTTTTCCGTGCCTTGTACCTTCCCAAACGTCAAGTAACGGGCTGCTGCGAGCGCGGTGCAGGGCGTTGTGTTCCAGTGAGCTTCTGGGGGAGCAAAGAGTTGATCCGCGCCGGGGCACGGCGTCCTGCACGGCTCCCACCGAAAGGGAAGCGGCTGCAGCGCGAGGTTCAGCAGGCAGAGCTGCTTCGGCCTCACCAAAACCCAACCCAGACAGCCCGAGCTTCCCTCTCTCGTCCTGCACTTCCCGTTGAGCAGCACCAGCGAGGGGCTCACGTCTCCGCTGCAGGCACCCCCAGCTCCTGGCTCCCACCCGGAGCGCCTCGGACACGCGGAGCCCTGCAGGACCTCGCTTTGGGTGGTGGTTTTTTTTTTTTCCCCTGTGCTGTTCTTGCCTGGGCGCTGTGCCCGGAGGCATTTTACTCATCTCCATGACTGTCACTGCCCCCTTTCTCTGACTTCGGGATCCCACAATGTCCTCACTGTGCTGCTCATCTCCACCGGCCCGTTCCCTGGGGTTGTGCCCAAGCGCAGCTCCAGCCCCGGCTCTGTGTTTCCCTGCTCTCAGCAGGCTGTCTCAAAACCCTCTTTTTTCCCCCCTTCCTGTGTTTCTGTCTCTTCGCTGCTCTCCGCGGCGCCTCGCGGAGCACTTCATTAGCGGCACCGCTTATTTCAGGGCTTGTAAGGGTTTGTTCGCGCTCTTCCTGCTGTCAGGAGCTTGTCAGTAAATACAGCAGAAAGAACTGACGCCGCGATTCTTCGGGCTTCCTGCTTCACCCCGCCCCAAGAAGGGATGCCACAAAAACAACAGGCAGGTCTGGGGAGAGCTGAAACTCCCCTGCGTCCGCAGCGCATCGGGAGCAGCGGATGGATTTTAGGCTCCGGGGGCCAGGCTCGTAGCCGTGGCCCTACAGGAGATGGGTCGGCTGAGTCACGGATGAGACATACCTCTTAACATTTTACACGGCGAGGGGTTGTTGTCGTCGTGAAAACAAAACCGAGACTGCCACGGCTCCGAAACTCAGCCCTCCGTGGGGTGAAGCAGCCAGAGCTGTGGACTTTGTGCAGCGCGCTGGGAGAAAAGAGTCCTAAAAAGGCCGGAGCTGTGAAGTTTCGGAGGAGCACAGATGGGAGCGTCATGCTCTGGGGCAATACAGCGCGGGCCTTCCTCCTGCAGGGGAGGAAAGGCTTGTGCTGAGCTCGCTAGGAAGTGACTCTGCACTTCTAGGGAATACTGGTGTTCTGGGCGTCTGGTGCTTTTCCTTAGCAGCACTTTACATATCTAAGCCTCCTTCCTTCGCTCGTCTTTCCCCCCCCTCGTATCTCACCCAGCCACACAGACCCCAGGGGTGCTGGAGGCGTGCCGCCCTGCCTGCCCCGAGGACACCTTTCAGCATTGGTGACAGCGTCTGGTTTGTCATTTAAACAGTCCCAGCGTGTTCGTGGTCTGTTTTCATTCCGAGTTTAGCATGTCCTTTAAATGTATCTGAGTTTCGGAGCTGTTGTCCTGCAGCTCAGTGTTATTTTGCTCTCGTTTGCGTTGTTTTGAGACGCAGCGTTCAACATCCTCATCGCGAGAGCGCTGCTGACCTACCACAAGCCCTTTTGATTTCGGGGTGGTGCTGCTACGCACCCCATCCATCTCTGCAGCATGAAAACCCGTCTGGCACGCGTTGCTTTCAGGGGATCCCGGCAGCTTTGCTTCCTGCCCTGCGGTGGGAGCAGCCGGACCCAGCGAGCAGCTCGTGCTCTGCGCCGCGTCTGCTTTTCCTTCTCCTCTGGCTGAGGCGGTGACAGAAAGGAGGAACAGAGCAGTGAGGGGGAAGTGCTTCCCTCCACACCACCACCAAATGCCCTTAAACCTCCAGAAGCGAGATTTTTTTTACATCAATAATAGAAATGGCAAAAAGGGCTGTGGCAAAGGGAGCGAGCGCAGCAGGGAAGAGCAGCCCGGGCCTCTGGGTGTTGGCTGGGGGAGCAGCAGGGAGGTGGTGACTGCGGGTACTGGGGGGCTCCTGGGAGAAGGGTGGGCTCGAATTAGCGTTTTGTGCGGTCTTTCATCTGCGGTAATTGGAGATAATTGCTGCTCTGAAATCCACTGAAGTTAGGGGAGCCCCTAAAGTGCACCTCGGATCTGCCAAGTACGTTGGCAGCGCCGGAACGACTCCGCCCTGAGCAAAGCTCATGGTTTAGGGTCTTCTGAAATAATCCAAATAATATCCAGAAATGCCTCCTCTTCCTTCCAGAAACCCGTGATGTGAGCTGCAAGCGTGAGAGAGAGGGAGCATACAGGCGTGCCCGCTGTTTCACGGTGGATGTTTGTAAATGGGCCTTTCTTAAGCGCTGAATTTCATCTCTGAAGCGCTTCAGAGGTGTCTGCTTGGCTTCGGAATGAGAAACGGGTGGCTGCTTGTCCTGGGGGAGCGCACGAACACAGCCCGGGCTCCGTGAGGGTGGTGAGCAGCGGTTCCTTGTCAGGGCACGCAGGGGGGAATAGAGGAGAGCCTTATCCGGGTGTGGGGGGATGCCTGGAGAGGCTGAAATACCTGCCCGATGTGACAGGCAGTCTGTGGCTGCAGGGGGGAGGCAGCGCGGTACGGCCACGGGGCTCTAATTTTAGCGGTGGTGTTTGCTCAGGAGGAGGGCAGGGAGGTCGCAGGAGGGAGCAGCCGGGCTTGGCGAAGCCGAGGTGTGGGCCGGGAGGATTTGGGATAGGAGAGACCTCAGATCTGCGCCCAGGTCCTGACCGAGCTCTTTCACTTCCGAAAATCATTACGTATTTGAGAAACAAATATTTCAGAGGGGAAAATCTGACTTGAGACCACGAGGTCGTTGCTGACTGACCTCTGAACTCAGGTTGGTGAAGGCCGTTTGTGTGTTGTGGGGCCCGAGACCTGCTCTGCATCGAGCTCCGAGCGCTGTACCGAGGTCACTTCAGCCCGGATCTCGGTGACTTTCTGCCAGCCCTCGGTTTGAAAGGGGAAGGGTTTGAAAGGGGAAGGCTGCGTGATTCGGGGCTTCCATGTGCCTTGCGAGCTGTAGGTGCTGCCTGGGACTTGTGAGCAGGGAGTGCGTTTCTGGCGAGCTGGCTGACTTGAAGCAGTCCCTTTGCTGGGGGCTGCGTGATGCTGTAGTGCAGACACTAAGGAGGCTTCCCCCATAAAGCCAGGAGACAAAAGTAGCGTTTTTTTCCCCATTATTGGCTTTTCGAAGCGCAGTAGTTCTGCTAGGAATCAGGACCCGTCAGCCTGCCGAGTTAGGAGGCTGTCTGGCTTAGTTCTTAGCGTGAGGACAAGCCAGCAAAGGCTAATCCGTCGTGGCACGGCCGGATAAAGAACCCCGACGTAATACCTCGGCATCCCCCTCGCTTCATTAAGGCGCACGGAAGATGCGTGCGGCTGCGAGTTCGTTCAGCTGAGCAGCCATGGGGACAGGAGGGAGGGGAATCGGAGCCCAGAAGCTTCCCGGAGGTTTTTTCCCTGCTTGAACTGGCTGCAGAGCTGCCCCGGTTCTGCAGGGTGGGTGCCTGCTTTGCGGCCCGCCGGCGCCGCGAGGCACAGCGGGAGGAGAAAATCCTTCCTCTGCCCTAAGGAGCTCGGCTTTGTGCTGTAATCCCAGAGCCGCACGCCGCCTGCCGTGGGCGAATCCCACCTGCATGGAGACCTTGAAAGGGCACGGGGAAATCCAGCCTCTGGTGGGTACCCGTGTAGGTACCCGCGTAGGCAGCTGGCTCCCGTTACGCTTTGAGCTGGCCACTTCCACGTTATTTAGGGCTTACCTCTGTGTAGAAAAGGCCAGGGTGGGGTGGAAGAACAAACCTCATCGTGCTTCCCTCTGCATAAACAAAACCTCGGCGAAACGCCCCAGGTGACAAGACGGGAAGAAAAAAACAGTGAAAATAAATTGACTTTCTCACTTGCAGCGGCCACGAAGCGGCTTCAGCTGGGGCTCTTGGCCTGGGGAGATTCTCCCCTCTGTATGCAGAGGGCCCAGTTGTCTGAGCAGCTGAAAGCACCGCCAGCACGGAGGTGTCGGAGCCTGCGAGGCAGGGAGAGAAAAGCCAGGCTTGTGTGGCGATGGGAAAGGAAAACAAAGCGGGGAAGGGGCTCGGTGTGAACTGCCTGAGGTCACCGAAGGGGTGGCAGAAACGCCGCCGGCTCCTGTGCTTCCAGTGCTGGCTGCACTGTGCTTGGTATCTGGGGAAATACTTAGTTTTTTTTTTTAATAAAAGCGATTAAATGATTACAGAGAAACAGAAGGTGGGTCTTGTAAATGGATGGATACGATGGGTGTTGTTGTGGTACCTGTCTTTACTTGGATATCAACGGTTTACCATAAAGCAGCATTTTCTTTGGAACTCAGGGTGAAGGAGCCCAGGTCGTTACCCGGAGCTGCTCTCGGCACTGCCTGCAGCCGGCCACGTGGCATCAGCCTGCCTCGAAGGCTTTTCTTAATGCTTTGGGGGGGGGGTGAAATCACACCCAGTGGGCTGCCGCTGCCTCGATGCAGTGCTCCGTGAGCCCTTCCCCGTGCAGCCCCTTCCTCCTGCCAGCTCACCGCGCTGGCAGCCACAGGCCTGATGCTGGGGCAGCTCTTAACACCAGGGCAGCCCCCGTCTCGGCCCAGGAACTGCTGATTCCTGTTCTCTTTCCACGTTTCCTCCTCCGAAAGCCGCTGTCAGCACCGTCAGGCGCTGCTGAGGCAGGCGGCGAGGCTCGGCATCGGCTCTGGGGTGGCTGCCACTTTGCAGATAGCCCTGGAGAAGGTGCAGGAGGACAACCCGCAGGTTTCGGCTGGGGCTCTGCCTGTGTCTGTCGGCTCTGCGGGTGCCGTGCGCCATCCTCCTGCAGCCCGTGCCCTGTGCCGCCGGAGGATTAATTGCTCGGCACCTGCCTAACCTCGTTTCCTGTAGAAACCTCCCTGGCAAAGACCTGCTGCTGTTGTTTTGCTTTCCAAACCCATCCGATCTGGAAAAAAAAGCACTCGGTTCTACTTTGCTGGGCTGTTGCACCGTCCTTAATTGAGGGCTGAAATGCTTAAAACACGTTAGCACTAATTTCCTGTGTTAAAAGCTTATCTGGGCTCCTGGCGGTGCGAACTTTCATGGTTATCAGCTGGAGACCTCTTAAAATCTTGCCAGAAATCCTGCTTGCCTGAAAGGTGGGGATTATCTTCCAACAAAATGACCTTTCTGTGGCACGGAGAGGTTGGGAACGTAACTGGGAGGGCCGGGGGGACCGACTGGTGGTGATTTCTTAGATCCCGGACTTTTGGAAGCGTGTTTGGGGTCCCTGCAGAACCAAAAGCTCAGTGCTGGTTGGTTTCTAAACCCCGCTCCTGAAAGTGGGTTTCCGCTGCTGCCCTCAGTGAAAGCCAGGCAGTCGTCGGCGATGATCTCAGCTGCGTTTTGAGCATGTTTAAAGCATTGCTACGGTAGGGAAGCAGAAGCTGTGGCAGATTTTTATCAGTGGGATGCTCGAGAACGGGTTCAGCCTCACGCCGGGGGCTTGCAGGTTGTGTGGTGATGAAGGTGGCTTCAGAAAAAGAGTCAAAAGCCTGCGTGTGATTTAAATTGCTGCTGGCGGCCCCAAGTGCTTTTAAAGACCTTTTGAACTGGAAATCTCTTTATCCACCTGTACAACGTCCGTGCCACGCTGCGTACCGTGATGAAGAGCACTGGATGGAGGAAGGCCCCTGCAGCGAGCTCTTCTCCAACCCAGCAGGCTCCCTGTGCCCAGGTAAGCTCGGCCAGGAGCCCCAGGTGATGATGCAGGGCAGTGAGATGCAGCTCCTGGACCTCGGCCTGCCAAGGAATTAACTTCGGAAGATGGCTGGGAGAAGGCACGGCGTGCTCTTGTGTAACCGGGGAGCACGGTAGGGTCATGCCCACCGCATCTAAGCTCCGTCCGAGGCTCTGGGGTTAATCCTCCCCACTGAATGGCTTTGGGGAGCTCCAGCTGAGAGCTGTATTTTTGTTCTCGGAAGCTGCCTTCAGAAGCATCTGGCACTCTTTGGGGATTAAGCACAGGTTCTTAGACAGAGGTTAGGATTAGCAAGGAAGGAAGCAGGAGCCCACAGCTTGGGCTCAGGCAGCAGTTCATTAGAAAGCGGGACGATGGCAGCAGAAGAGCTGCTTGCGGGTCCCGAAGTCCTCCCTGCTGGCACAAAGAGGGAAGCACAGCGAGGAAACGCCAAGAAACACCAACCATGGACTGGGACCATGCTCAGCCTTCGTGGCAGGATGGCTTGGAGAGGCACGAGGCTGGTGGTGGGAGCCCGCTGCCTGCTCCTCCCCACGGCTGCCGCTTCAGCTCAGTGCCACCGGTGAGAAAAGGGCGCTGAGAATCTCAGCGGAGTGTTAAGGAAGGTTCCTCTGCTCCTAAGCCTTCAATGGGCTTAATTACTTGGCAGGAACTTCTTTAAACCTGATTTGAGTTGAAGCTAAATGTTTTGGCTGCTTGTGTCACCACTGTATTAGGCAGGAATGCAGGAGAGAGTGCTAGTTTGTATGAACTGAGCTGCCTTAATCCTCTGTAGCCGTGCTTTTTAACGTGTTACTGTCTTACAGGGAGAGCAGACATTTGCCCATGAGACAGCAGAGCTCACTGCTCCGCGTTTCAGCGTAAGGCAAATGTTCTTTGTCCTTAATAAGGACTAAGAAAGTTCTCAGTAAGCGGGTGTCCGTAATTAATGGTCAGTGTGCATAAGCGCTGGATGGCCTGCTGTCTGCTTCTGAGGTCTGGCATTTCACAAATCTCGTTCCTACCATCCTCCTCCATTTATGGGTGGGTTGGAAGCCTGACCCCATTTTTCAGTGGCTCCATCCAGCCTTCAGCCCCGATGCTTCCCTAACAATGGCCTCGTTGGCCTGGAGTGACTCCAGCACGCACACCTCTCGTGTTCGCCGTCCAGGTCAGCAGAATTTTCCTTCCGAGCACGCCTCTCTCTGCTGTCCTGACAAGAGAGAAATTTATTTAACCTTCTCACGGATAATTTGTCAAGAAACCTCACTATTACCTTGGCTTACATGTTTGTTTAACCTTATCACAGCTTACTGAGCTGACACGCTCGGTTTTATATCCTCCTCCTGCTGAAGACACTTCCTAACATCTTTGGCCAGGGGGAACTTCATGAAAGACAAAAAAGAACCAACACACCAAAAAGCAACCAAGAGACAACAGTGGGTTTAATCTTCACAAAGCAGCAGGGCTTTTGCCTCCCTAAGCTGTGACTTTTCCAGGTTTGGAGCTGTGACTTTTCCAGGTTTTGAGCAGAGCGATTTTTCTTTGACTTTTCCAAATCTTTTTCCCCCCTCTCTGGCTCCTTGGCGTTGAAGTCGTGCTGCAGTCGCTGCGGGAGCCTCCTGCAGCTGCGTCTCGCCTCGCTGCTGCGTTGCAACGGGCCCAGCTGCAAGCAGAGCCACCTCCGATCCCGTGGGATAATGTGAGCAGCCGAGCCCTGACGTCTGCTGCTGGTATCGTCACCGCTGCGTGCGCTTGTTTGGGGGGAGAAAATAACACCGCGGCTCCTGCGGCCTCAGAGAACGAGCCTGGTCTCGGAGCGGGGAACTAGGGTGAAGGTGAAAAGGATAACTCAGGGTGTAAAAGGCAGGAGATCGGGGCCTAGGAACTAGGACGGCAGGGCTCAGGACCGCTGACCCACAGCTCTGCCCGCCCTGTGCCACGCAGCGCGGGTTTGGTACGGGAGGAAGATGAGAGGCGAGGGCAGTGTCACCTCCGTGCCATCGCGGCACGGCTCCCCACGGCCCCCCGCGGGGCTCTGCAGGTTGTGTCTGTGTCCCGCCATCTGCCCTCGCGGCTCCCGGGGCGGAGGAAGCGTGAAACGCGCGGCCCCGCTCGCTCGGCTAGGTGGTCGGGGACAGAAAATGCCTTGTTCCCCTTCAGCCGGCACAAAGGCTCCTTTATAGGCGCTTGGCCGTACGTGTGCCGAGGTGCCTCAGCCCGCTCGCCGTGGTTACAGCTGGAGGTATGCAGGCGCTGGGGCTGCGATGCACAGGGGGATGTTGTTCGTGCGCTGCCTCCCCTTCCTTCTGAGGGCGGGGAGCGGCGGCCCGGTGCTCGTGGTGATGGAGCGCTGCCCCTGAGGCTTTCCCTTCAAAGCAGGACTGGGATCCTCCCGTCCCACCCGTGGGGGAGAGACCTGGCCTGAAACACAGCCTGCAGCAGTGTGGAGGGACCCCTGTCCCCCGCAGGGCACGTCCCAGCTGGAAGGGAGCCCCGGCTTTGTCAAGTTTCGGATTTTCTGTGCAGCCCCTGGATTGCTTTCCCCCCTGTCTTGCCCCTCCCCAGCTTCTTGCCCCGTCTCCCCGAAGTAATTTTTCTCCTGTCCGTGTCCTCGTGCTGATTTCACAAAGGGACTTGGCAGCGACCAGCCCTGCCCAGAAACGCACACTCCTCGGTTGAAATCTAGGGGAGGGAGCGAAGGGAGAGGGGCGGCCGTCAGCTGGCGGGGCCCTGCGAAGTGCTCGCTCTCTGCACCTCGCCTCCTTTGGCTTTTAGGCGTCTTCCCGGTTTGCCATCTCCTGCCTCCTGTGTTGGGTTTTCTTTGCCTTTTTGGTTTTAACCCCCCAAAGCTAGCTGACGGTCCTCCAGTTCCGTTCCCAAATAGCATTCTCATGCTGTCACCGCTGCCCTTGGGACTCGAAGGAGAGCTCGGGTGGAAAAACAGCTTCTCATCGAATTACCAGGAGATGGATCTCACGGGGTGAAGGACGAGCACACGGGAGGGACGGGCCCTGCTTCCCGTTAAGCTCTTTTCCTTTAACATCGGCATTTTCTTGTGCTCCAGTAGCGTGGTTAAATATTGAAAACTGGAAGCTGAGCGTGGCAAAAGGGGACGTGGGGCAGGTCCGGGGGGGCTTTGTCCCTCGAGAGCAGCAGCTCTGCCCCAGGGACATGTGCCCCCACTGGCTCTGTCCTCTGAGGACCGCGGTGCTCTCGCTGAAGGTCGCTTAGGGTTTGAAGATGCATTTAAGCTTCCTGCGGCCTCTCACAAGCGGGTGAGAAATCGCTTTTTGACTTAATTTCAGGCTGGCTGTCGTTCTCAAGCGAGCTTGGAGAAGCGCGGTTTTGACCTTGCTGGCGGGGAAAACTTGGAGGAACCAGATTTCCCAGGACGCTGAGGGAGAATTCTCAGGTCTAGAATCCTATGCATCAAAGCCCCTGCAAACCTTCCCGTGCCCCCTCGGTGGAAGGAGAGCTCTCCTGCACGGCACGGGGTTATCCCCGGGGCACCGGAGGAGGAACCGTCAGGGCAAGGTGGGGAGCGCAGGAGGTCCTGGCCTGGTGTCCTGCAGCCCAAGCACACCTTCCCTCCCCTCCTGCCCCAGTCACTTCAATTAAAATTCCACCGTCAGGGCCGAAGCGAGGGGAGGCAGGAGCAGACTTGTTTTCGGGAGGGAGGGCTGAATTTTCTGCCGGAACGGGCCTTTTCTCAGGGTGAGCTCAGGAAATGCTTCCCCGCCTCCACCAGGTCGGTGCAGCAAAGCCACAGGTAGAAACTGCAAAAAATAATCAGCGTTGTCTGCTTCGGTTCCCAGAGGGCATCGAAGAGCGAACGAAGCGAGGAGCCCTGCGGGGACAAAGCTGCGGTTCCCCGGCAGCCTCTCTGAACCTCAGCCCAGGGCACTCATTGAAGGCAATTTGTTAACGAAGATCGGGGGAGCCAAGCAGGAGAAGAGATCCACCCCCTGGCATGTGGAGCAGCGTGCAGGGATGGGGAACAACCTCCTGGAGGTGAAAGGTGGCGAAAGCAAGAGAGCCGGAGCGAACCCCAGGGGGGTCGTAGCGCGGTGGAGTCCGAGAAATTCCAAATATTCTAAACAGAGGTCCCATGAGCAGAGATACGAGGGAACCGAATTCCTTTGGCGTTTGCAATCTCGGGCCGGCTGAAGTAACCGCTCTTGTGCAATGCTCTGCGGGATGCTTACAGAGCAAACGCTGCTCCTCCTGCGGCTCACGGCAACCCGATTTCTGTTTCCAGCCACCCGCGTAAGGCAGGTAGCTGTGGCCCGGGTGCTCACGTGCAAAGGGTCAGCGCAGCGACACAAGTCGAGGTTGGAAGCGCTGGAGGAGAAGCAGACTGAGCAAACTGTCCCGCTGAGGAGCGTGCAGAGGATGCAGGCCTTCACGGCCCCCTGGTCGCAGGCGGTTTCTCCGGTATGAACGCAGGACCCGGGCAGGCGGTGGGGGAAAGGCAGAGGAGGACAGAGATGCGCTTTCAGAAAGGAAATCGGTCTCAAAAAAAAATGAAGTAAACAGCAAAATGTTACAAGGTGCGAGTGCAGGAACAACCTGCTGTTTGCCCTGGCTCGCGCCGTGACACGGCTCTAATCCTTAGAGCCAGATATCGCATCTGATGGGCCGCAATAATCTCGTTTTTTCCAGACGTAGAACTCCCCTGTGTCCCTCTCCCCTAGGCGAGGAGCAATACCCGCCAAGAAAGCAACGCGCTCCGAGGCTCAGCTGCTTTGGCACGCCAGCAGAACCCATCCTGCGCTAAAGCGACAAGCGTGGTGCTGCCGGGACGTGTTCTGGCGAGGCACCGAGCTCGATCGAAGGGGGAGCGCTCGGGCACCTGCCTGGTGGCCAGCACAGACGAAGCACCGAGCAGCCCGCATCGTAGCAGGTCTCATTTCATGCCTCGTTACCGTGCTAAGCAGTCAGCTCTTCGTTCAGAAACGAGGTCTGAAAGTGACTTCTGAGAGCTTGTTTTCTTCCTGGCCAAGCAGAGGGTGTGCAGCGAAGAACAGTGGCTTGGATTTTGTTTTTCTCCGGTAGCCAACATAACGTCACTGGTCGTCTTTGTGCCTGTGTCCCTTTGTGTGGTGGGGCAGAACAGCCGTGTCCAGCTCGGGGTCGGTGCCAGTTCCATCAATATGATGATTATACGCAGAAGAAAGGAGCTGCAGTGGTTCTTGCGGTGTTTTGGTGGTAAATAACAGGGAAATACGGCCATCTCTTGATATTCTGGTCGGTGTCCCCTGGTTGCTGTGCGTTGTGCTGGAAAGCACCCCTTCTCTTGGAACCCTGCGTGCTCTGCGGTTGGCTAAAGTAAATGTCCCCATCCTCGTGTGTGCAGGGCTATAACAGAACGGCTGTAAAATACTCCAGACCCCGTTCCTGAGCGTTGCTACATGGATATGGAGCACGTTTTGCTTTATTTTTAAATCCTAAGAGTCGCTGCAGTCCTTTCTACGCCAGCCTTTGGGAACCAGACCTCAGCTATAACTTGGAAATACCCGTGCAGCCTCAGTCCCGCGTCCCACACCAGACAATAACGAGCGCTGAAAGCTAAACCGAGCCCATTGATATGGTGATGATCAGTACTTTTCTCTTTCTGATTAACATTCAACCTGTGTCTTCTATAACGTTTCGAACAAGCCATGGGATTGTCCATTCTTCTTCCATCCAGTTGCCCGGTGGATTCGAGCCCATCCTGCCAGGGAAGTTGCTGGCACCATGTCCTGGTAGGGCAGCGTCCCTGCTGGCCTGGGATGCGGTTCGGGGTGATAAGTTGGGTCTGGCTGGGGTTGTTTTCACTTCCCCACGAGTGAACTTGTGACAGCCGGACAGCGGAGCGAGGTCCTTCTGCGTCTGACCCATTGCAATCCCGGGTTGCTGCATCCCCGCGTGTCTTGTGGGCAATGCCGGGGGCCGTGAGCTGCAGCCCTCGCTTTGGAAAGCTCCGGGGCCAGGAGATTTTAGGAGAGGTGCGGTAAATGGCCGGACGTGGTTCTCTGGGGAGCAGTAAGCGAGCAAGAATAGACGCAGATATTTTTAACGGGGTTTTAACGTAAATCTAATGAACTTTAGGCAAGCAGCCTGGTAAAGGGAGAGCTTCTTGGCGACTCTCTAGGGGAGCTTTTATTCCTGGGCAGCCTCTTGGTAAAGCCGGCTGCTCCGGGTCCCCCTTATTCTCACCTCCCTGGTTCTTCCTTGGGACCAAGCGGGGTTCCTGGAGGAGGAGGTGGGCTGGGAACCCCATCCCTGGCGGGTCCCTGGGGTGGTGGATAAGCTGTCTTGTGGCTCTTGGCCACAGGGAGATGTTTGTAAGTCACCAGCCCTTGGCAGTTGTCCCCTGGGGAGTGGGAACTCGGCCGTGCCGGGATGGCAGCCCTCCCAGGTGTAAGGCACAGCGAGGGGGAAAAGGGGAGGGAGGAGGATCCGTGTCGTGCGGGCAAACACTTGGTCCGAGGTCAGGGCTGGGAGGTGTTCGTGTGCCGGGACAGCCTGGGAAACTCGGATGTCTCAGGAATTAGGAGGTTTGTAAGAGCCGAAGGTGAAGGAAAATGGAAGTGGGCACGGGGGCACGACCGCCCGTGGGTTTTGAGTTCCAAACCAGAGCTGTTGGCAGCGCACAGGGCTTCGTCCGGTGGGCGAATCCCTGCCTGCCCAAACCAGAGCCCGTTGGGCAGAGCGGGAGCCTGGAGAGGTGAGGGATCACTCCGGCTTGTTTGTCTGTCTTCTGTTTGTGGGGACGTGCTGGAACGACAGGATTTGCACGTGCATGTGCTGTGTCTGCATGCCCCCAAAGGAGAAGGCGCAGTGGGAGATGCTCTCCCAGCACGGAAAAGAGGAGACCAAAGGCAAAATAGCATATCAGGGGGCTAACGCGAGCTTTACTCCTCTCTCTGCAGCGAAATAACCTTGGTTGATGCAGGTTTCTTGTGACTCTCACCCACTCGGCCAGCTGCTGGAGGATCCCGCTGGCAGTGTCTCCAGGTCACAGTGACCAGCAGGCGATGCAGACAGGATTTCCCTTAGCACACATGAAATACATGAAATGCCCGCGGGATGGCTGCGAGCAGGCGGCTGGAGGAAAGGCCGGCGGGCAGCACCTCGGCTTCCCGGCACCCTCCGTCAGCACAGCTCGGGATGAGGGCTTTGCTCTTGTCTCTCCTTTCTCTTTTTTTAACCGATTTCTAGGAAATGCAAGATGAAGTGGTCTTTGTTTGGACCCTCCCCAGCAGACACTTTATCACGCCAGCGAGGCGGTGCTGGGTGACGCAGCACAGAGGCAGACTTGTTGCTCGCTGCAGCCGTGGCTGCCTTCACAGCCGGAGAGTGCCGGGCTGCGAGCTCGCCTGAAGCACTCCAGGGCTAAATCTGCTGCTAAAGCCCTTCCAGGGGAAATCCTCGTGGCAGAAGGATTTCAGGTTTATTAATTGGTCTAATTTCTCTGCCGAGTGAAAGAGGCCTTAAATCATTCCGATAGTGAGGAGTCAGGTCCAGGTAAATTTATATTTAATGAGATAACATCATAGTGAAAGGGAACGTTTAGCTGTACAGAAATGTCTTAGTAAATGCCTTTCACAGTCCTAAAATGGAGTAAAGATTTTTTTTTTCTCTTGCATTTTCTTTTTTTCTTCCCCCTCTGGGCAGAACCTTGCTGAACACGTCTGGACAGTGAAATGTTCTTTTGTAGGGCTCAGCTCACCATCTCCGAGGTTACCTTTGCTCTGTAAGGTGTTTGCACACAATAAAACACTTTCATACGTGACATTTACTGCATTACAGCTGCTGGCTTTAAAAATAGAGTTTTGGGAAGGCTTCATTTCACCCGAAGTGTACGTACCCTGAGCTTCCTCTTCAAAATGTCAGTGCCACTTGACAAAGCCCCTTAACACCTTCCTCGCCGCTGCTGCCTGTCCCTTCCTGGGGGTGCTGTGTGGGGTGTCCGTGAGCTCAGTATCAATTCTTGCTGGTCAGAGCTCGGGATCAGCCCGTGGTCCCCCTGGTACAGATGTGTGTGTCGTGCACTCCTCAAGTTGTGTGTAATCCCCCCTTGCTGCAGGAGGGTTTCCAGTTTGTAGCTCACTGCAGAAGTTGAGGAGAACTTCACCCGGACAGAAGCCAACACACGGCTTTTCTCAGCACCTCTCTCCCGGCGGGCGCCCGTGCATGTTGCCATTATTTTCAGTTCCTCGTGTCTGTTCGAGAGCATCACCATTAGGGCTTTACCTGCACGGAGTAAGCACAGCACAGCAGCACTCCATGTAGTGAGAGGCTGCGTGTCCTTACTGACTTAAGTCACTCCTCGATGCATTTAGTGGCTTTTTTTCCCCTCTCCCTTTCTTTTTTCTTTCTTTTGGCCACTGCTTTTAAAATTGTTCAAATTTCCATCCTTGGTAGCTGAGGCTAGCCACTGAAGCTGTCTTGCTTTTCATGCTATTCAGGATGTCTTTTTTTAAATATTTTTTTTCTTTCTTCAGTCAAGTCTACAAAGAATACTCTGTTTTATGTGCTTTATATGTATGATTTCTTCTTAAAGGACAACTCATTTCCTCTACTTTAGAGGTATTTTCTTAAATCTGTCACTTCCTGTCTCTTTCTTGGCCGCCTGATTTGCCAGTTTTTTACATTTTTTTATAACTGTTCCACTCATTAACTTCTCAAATCCGCTGGGAATTGCATTTTGCCCAGGCGAGGTGAAACTCCCTTTTTATTCTCTGGCAAGAAATATTTGACGATTAATTTAATTGCTAAATTGGCTTCCAAGCAGAAGCAGGCTTGGAAAACTGCAGGGGAATTAATCATGCCCGTTTAACAGAAGGGACTTGAAAATGTGGAGGCTGCGCTAAAGACGTCACTGAAAGCCGAGGTGCATGGCAGCTAGCAAGCTCTCAGCATTTTATCATGCTTCAGACCTTCTTTGTAATTTCTTGCTGGCTTTCACCACGTTTTTCCACTCGAAGAGCAGAGCGCGCCCTCCCACGAGGAGAGCAGAGCCCTCGGCTCCGGGAAGCACCGGCCGGCTGCGGGGCTGAAGCCCCGGGGCTCGCAGCGGACACCCAAAAATTCACGTAAGGGCACAGAAAGCACGTGCAGGGCTGCCCGCAGACCGAGGTGGGTGGGCGCAGGCACGCAGCGGGTCCTCGCCCTGCTTTTCAGATGAGTTACTTCTGAGCAGGATATCTCCTACGGCTGAATTTCCCTCTGATGGAAATGCACGCCACTTGATCAGGTAGCAAGGCTGTGCTGGTTTGTGCCAGCTGAAAGTAAGGCTTAGGAATCTTGTATGTGGCTGTCAAGTGCCCCGAGAAGACAGTGAGGTCTAAAGGATGGTTTTGTTCAGGATTTTATACAAGCAAATGGAGTCCCTTCTTCAAAAGCTTGCAAGGCTGCATCTGAGTTGCAGTGAGCTCAACTTCATGGGACTCCAAAGGCATTATTACAGCTTCTGTAATTATCCAAAATAGCTGTTCTGTACACGAGGCTGGCAGGACTTTAAAGCCCAGTGTCTCGGGCTTCTGTCGGACTGGGCTCCAGCACTGACTCCCATTATCTAGCTGGAAATCTCCCTTGGAAATGCACAAAGTCCATCCTAAATATCATGTATGGGGTCGGGTGTCAAGCTGCAGAAAATTGATTTTTATTAACTATGTAGGATGTGCTGTTGGTAGCAGATGTCAATAATGTCTTGCATTGACTGTGACTTGGGAAGGACTTATAAATTCAGTGCTCAGAGAGGTAGGAGAAGCAATTTCGTTACGGGCTGAGTTACTTGTTCTGCCTGCTGTCCCCATCAGCAGGGGAGAGCTGAGCACTGCCGTGGCACCGTTAGGATATTAGATTTGATGGTTGGAGGTTAAATTAAATGGCGGAAAAGGAATGAGAAGTTACAGATGCGAAAAATACTCTTACGTAGATAAAACCACTGAAGTTACTCTATACATTAATAAATACCGTTGCTTATAAAAAGCACGTGATATAAAAGTCTCCAAGCTGACAGCAACTTGACAAATACAGTCCCGCAAGCCCTAGGTAAATACATCGATGAGATTTTCCACACTGTTTGCCATGCATTCTTTCAGACGTGCAAATAATGACCCTTGTTTCCGCAGTGCAGGAAGTATTTGTGAAGTGCAAGCACCTCTGATTTGTATCCGCATTGTCCTGCTGACTTGAACACACACCTAGCCTCTGAAAGCCCTTTTTATGGTTACACAATCTCTAACCACAAATAATCCAGTTCTTCTGATCAATGTTAATTATTTTTGCACTTGTTGCTCAGTCAATGTTGATATTCCTAGACGTGCAGTCACTTTTCCATTGTCTAGGTAGCAATGTAGCAGAGCCAAATAACCAGTTATGATCACTGTCGATTTTTAAGGGCGTGAGGTGTTGTAAGGCAGGTGTAAGTGGAAATCCAGCTACGGTCCATGCTGAGCACCTGACTGCCTTGGTGCTTCCACAATTAAAGAAAGTAGCAGGGATCCTGTGCACATTATCACGTAAGCTGAGATTTCCAAGGCTTGAGCTGTGTAATGGGCATTAATTATCTGCACAGACGCCAGAAATACCCCGCTGGTGAAGTGCTGGGCTCTGCTGTGGGCTCTGACCTATAAATGGGAAAAGTAACGGAGAAAGCAATTATGCAGTAAAATTGAAGTTTCTGAAAGGGAATGAAGCTGAGTGGTTTTGTAACAGGAGAGAGTAGTGGGACTTCAGGTCATGTCTGCAAACTTTACCTTTCTCCTCCCTCGTACTCTTCAGGGAGAGCCCAAGGCTTCCTCTCTGCCTGCCCTGTAAGTGCCGGCTCTGGACATTTTGTGCATCTCAGCCCCTCGTTCAGTGACGGTCCTTCATGATTCACTTGGGAGATCTGTTTTTCCCCTTTAAGTTGTAGCTGTATAATGTCTTTGCCTCGGAACAGAGAGGAACACCTCATTTACACAGTTAACCGGGCCCTTCTCATTTGGATTACCGCTCTGCAAATACTTGTCATCGAGACAAATTTGACCTCCAAGCTCATCTGGTGCACCCTACCACCAATGTCACCACTAAGCCATGTCCCCAGGCACCACGTCCAACCTCTCCTTGAACACCCCCAGGGACAGTGACGCCACCACCTCCCTGGGCAACCCGTCCCAAGGCCTGACCGCTCCTTCTGACAAGAAATGTCTCCTCATTTCCAGCCTGAACCTCCCCGGGCATAACTCAAGGCCATTCCCTGTAGTCCTATCACAGTTACCTGCGAGAAGAGGCCGACCCCCAGCTCCTCACCCCTTCCTCTCAGGCAGTAGCAGAGAGCAGTGAGGCCTGCCCTGAGCCTCCTCTTCCCCAGCCCAAACACCCCCAGTACCTCCATGTTCTTTCTGTGCTCCCCCTTCTCTTCCCATCCTTTGTGGTGCTCCAAAGGACACCTCGGGTATCGGGGAACATCTGAAAAATGCAACATGAAGCCAAGAGCTCCTTAAAGCTAATGAGTTAATGGCCTTTCCTAACAAGCTGTGGCCTGGGGCTAGCTGTGTGCAGGTGGGGAAGGAGGAGAGACAGCTGCTTTTGCTACTGATGTCTGATGATTTAAGAACAGCGTCCAGGTCGTTTGTCTTTCCGATACTCAATCACAGGGACAAGTAAGGCCTCTTAGAGGTTTCGTCGAGGTTGGGGTGCCCGACCTGGCGCTGCTTTGTGGCCTCCCTCGGGTGGCAGCGTGAGGCCAGGACAGGCTCACGGTGCTCCCCAGAGCAACACCAGCACCAATTCAGCTTTTGACAGAGGCAAAAGCTGTTGTGATTTGAGCACTCCTCTAGCAGTTAAGGATTTTCTGAGAGTTTTGTGGATGCTTGGATGTCAGGATGTTGTTTTTTTTTTTTTAAAGAAAAATTCAGAAGGTAAGGAGCACATCTCTCTGAAGTGCTTTTCTGCCTCTGATGCTACACAAAACATCTCATTTTTACAGCTGGAAGCATTTCTGAGGACAGACCGGTGATGTTGGTTCCAGGACTGAGCTCGGCCCTGCTCATTCTGGTTGAGGAATGGGTTTTGGTTTGTTTCTCATGCTGTTAAAAAAGTGAATGTTTAAGGTGAAGATTTTCTGTGCTCAAAACTGGTTTTGAAAGGTGAACAGCTTAGGAGTTTGTAGAATGGCTTGGGTTGGAAGGGACCTTAAAGGTCAGCTGGTTCCAAGTCCTTAAAAAGCTGTGTCCCCCTAAAGAGCTGTGTCCTAAAAATTTGTTGCTAATAATGATTTTTGTGGTTGGAACATATTTTTATAGTTTTGAATTGATTATGTCCTTCTTGCCTGCAACCTTCAAAATAAATGGTATTAGTTTGTCTTATTAAAAAGGTAAAAAGCAAAAAAAAACCCAATCACAAATACTTGCAGTCCCACAGGCTTCTGAAAATGCTGGAGCTTTAAGGACAGGATGAAATGACTCCTTAGCCTTTTTTTCCATCCAGGATTATAGCTCCTGCAACAGAATCGGGCATGAAAAGGGATCACTGCAGTAATGCTTCGTCTCTTCTCTATCTTAAGCGCAAAGATAAACATGTTTATGCTTGAACATGATGACAGTACGGAAAATAATTGCTGATCTGATTAGCTCGATTGAGATGGAGCTCGGCTTCCTGTGCTTTATGGGTGTTCCTCTGCCCGGGGCGGCGAAGGAAGGCTGCGCTGCCGAGGCTGCTGCCTCATTCCCATTCTACAGCGAGCCAAGGATCCGACAAGTTGGGGCAGCAGACAAAAGGCAGGCCTGCAACGCTCCGCTCTGCATGTCAGGCCAGCAAGTTTGGGTGTTTGAGTAAACGGGGAGCTGGAAGTCATAAAAGCTGAGCAGGACTTCTGAATATCTTTAGGAAAACCCATGTGTTTTTTTTTTTTTTTTTATTTTAAAGTGTTTCTTCTTTTCGTTGTTGTTGTTTTGTCTGTTTTTTTTTTTTTTCATGCAAAAGTGGATTTTTTATTTTCACCTCTTTTTCTTTTAATCCAGGCACTCAGAAAACCTGAAATTGAAATTGGCTTGTATTGATGGCTAGATAGAGCTGAGAAGCAGACAACTGGAATTTCTCTCTCAGAAAGCAAGTATTCAGTTAAATCAGTAAATCCCCCTATGACACTTTAATCCTAAGCTGGAGCGTGAAGTCTCATGCAATGAAACAAATGTCCACACCATTAAGGAGGACTCTCAGAAGCCTCTTTTAGCTGCTGGAAATGAAGCCATGCTAACATGCTGTTTGTTCCCTAAATGTTTCCCAGTTGTCAGCCATAATGGGCAAATACATTACCTTTCAGCACAGCTGTGATTAAAAACGGCCGGATTGCTAAGCTGGCAGCGTGTGGAACTCCCCGAGAACACGCAGCGGTGCGATGTGATGTCTCTCCTCTCTCCTTAACTTCTGCCACAGCTGAAATGCAAAGCTTGGGGCAGCAAAGGGCGACGTGCTACGCAGAGCACTAAACACCCAAGTGTGTTTCATTACAGGAACCTTTTTTCCCATTCCACCCTTGGACTCCTGCTGCTCTAAATAATTGCTGCAGTGAGTGCTTTGGTCAAAGCAAGCGCTCAGAAATGTCTCTGTAGGGTCAAGGTTAGGGAAATCACTCGTTCTTTGTCTGGGCTCTGTATATGCAAATAGCAGTGCAGCGGATAGGGTTTGTTCTCAGTGTATTCAGCCTGCAAGACCACCACATAAAGGGTAAAACGTGATGGAAGGAGCTGGGTTTGCTTGATCAGATGCCATCTGCTTATCATCAGGCTCATCTGGAGCCCCATTTCCTCTGTGTGTCGGTTCCAGGTGTGTGTGTTTGGTCTGCAGACACCGCTGCCCTCTGATGCTGAGCTGTTCCCTCATCTCTTGCCTTGTGCTCTCTGCTCTGCCTGTACTTGCCCACTGCCTGTCACCTTACTTTTGTACTGTAAATTTTAGAGGTCAGATAGAGGTTGTTTTTTTTAGTGTTATTTCTTGTTGTTCCACATTTGCTTTGTTACCAAGCCTGATGGGTTCTCACCTGGGCTAAGAGAGAGCCTTAAGCCATCCCCAGCCTGTAAATTATAAACAGAATTGTCTTTAACTTGTAGATTTTGAGCAAATCTTTCTTGGAGTAACACTGTGGAGGTGGGGATGAGGGCTGAGGTTGGTTGTCTGACAAGTGTGAGGTTCTCACAGCTGTCTGGCGAGGCTGCCTGCTTCCTGCAAAGTCCTCCTTGTACAGCTGGCTCCCACTCTGGGGTAGTAACATATCTTGACACATTCTTCTTTTTCTTTCCCTTTTTCTTTTTTATATTTTGTATCACCCTTCTCTGACTCCAGCATGTGATCTCGGGTCCTCTCTGCAGACAATGAAATCGGCCTCGGGCAGCAGCCTTTCATCTGAAGTTTTTGGCGAATCCTTGCCCAGAACCTGTTTTGGAGCCTCAACCTCTTCGTTTAGTTTTACTCTTTGGAAAGGATTGCTCAGAAAATGCTGGGGACACTCATATGGATCCGTCCCAGAAGTATTGCATGCTACAGAAATGTCAAATTATTCCAGACACTTACCAGGAAAAAAACCTTTGGAAATAGAAATGTCCATAATAGGGTATGTGCACAGAGATCCCTGCAGGGTGTGTGTTTCAGAGACACTTGTCTCTGCTGTTAATACCACAGCAGAAGACCACAGGCATCTATTTAAGTTTTTTTTTTTTCATTATTATTATGGGGTAGAGAAAAAAAAATAATATGGTTTAATATAATAGTAAAACTCCAGTCAAATGCAGAATCGACCTCTCTCATTTAGGTGCCGGATTAGCCGGTCAGTCCTCATTTTGGACTTGCTTTTTGCTCCCTTTTTTAAGGGAGGAGTAGGGCAGCTGCTGTTTAAAACATCTCAGTCTTTTATTTATGGTTCTCTTCCAAGCCTTTAACAGTGATGAGTCGTGGTGCGGCTTGGCTTTATCCAGCACACTCCCGCTCTGCTTCGCCCTCGCCGTTCAGTCCTTCCGAAAGGTGCGTGTGAGTAAGGACTCCCCACATTCAGCCCCTCCGAAGGATGCCTGCCATCAGAGGTGTCATTTCCTAGAGCCACATCTGCGAGAGCCTTGCCCCACTGCAGGGATCAGCCCTCCCCTCTGGCCCTGCTGGCACGCAGTCGGGCCGGGTGCCTCCCCGGGCAGCCGCCTGCCTCCGGCTTGGAAGCCGGAGCTGCCGCTTGGCAGGGAGACCAGGCTCGCTTCTGAGAACTGCATGGGTGTGAGACCAGACGCGAGGATGGGCGCAGTTCTGGCTTTCCTCCCCTGTCCCTCGGCTGTAGCTTGCCGTGGTCTCTGCTCCTCCTCCTGAGAAATCCCGGCAGCCAGCTGTCAGTGCTGCTGGTGTTTTTCTCCTCCTCATCTCGCAGCTCGAGCTATCCAACCATGCCCTGTTGGCAGGGATCTCCTGACGCTGCTGTCATTTGGCTTCCTGGCGTAAAGTGACCAAATCCCAGGATTAATTTTCCAGGAGGGTGTATCAGCGTGTCTTTGATGGGAGCCGTAACGTGCATCCCTACCCACTGAAAGTGCCCTTTGGTGAAGAACCTCGTGAGCATCTGTCTCCTGGCTAGCAGCAGCAGGCTGTGGGGCAGCCACCAGCTGCTCTTGCTGCTGCTGAGATGCCAGCAACTCGAATGGTCCCAGTGACCACTCATCCACCTCCTTTAGCAGACTTTGCAGTGTATCCAAAGTGGTTCATTTAGAAAACCAGGTTGGCCTGCTGAGACGTTCGCAGCCTTGAGCACATCTCAGCTCTGCAGTGCTTGCAGAGAGAGTCTGAAGGAAGGAGCATCTCCTGTGCCGCTGCACTGAGCTGTGCTTGGCGGTCCCCTACATGAGCAGCTTGGGACACCTCTAGTCCAGGAGGTGCTGGTGCAGGACACGGGGATGGAGGTTATGGTGTGGGACAGGGAAGCAGAGGTCAGTGAGCGATGTCACTGTATGCTTCCCCTGCACAGATTTAAGTTCCCCTCATCATATGAAAAAAAAAAAAAGCCTTGCAAATCTTTTGGTACATTCCAATGCATTCTCCAAAGGTGCATTCATCATCTAACAAAGCCGTGGTGAAGCCTGGACAGCTTGAGGATACAAATGAAGTGAGGTTTGGAGGAGGAGCAGCCAACTCTTCTAATTTTTCTGATATTATTTAGTCTGAGCAGAAAGGTTTTCAGGCCAACAGCCCTTCTTCGGGCTGGAAAAGGCAACTTAGATGCGGAAAGCTTGTCAGTCTCTTCACCCCCACCCCGCCCCTCCACTCCTTGTTTGTATCAGTTGGTCTAAGAAAAGATCTTACATCTCCTGAAAAATGTTTCCTCGCTAAACATTTAAACATACTGGCTTGGATTTGTCAAAACTGTCTAGGCGAATTAGGCAGGTTTCCATAACACTCCTGAATGGCGTCTAGAATCAGGAGGATGGATTTGGAAACGCCATTCAGCTTTTAACAAGTGGGTGGTAAAGCATGATGGACAATGCAGCAGCCTTTAATGTGTTAGTTATTGAAAGCCAGCGCCTCTTTAAACAGTCCTGCAGCAGATGTTTGCTCTGCTTTTCTCCCTTTTAATGCAGCTGGGCTTTTCAGTTACTGGAGCCTCCGCTGCTTTATCGCCCAGCGTTAACTGCAGCTCTTGTTACGCCTTTCTGCAGAAATCCTTGCTTTATTTATTTATGGCCACCTAACTCACCCGGCTCTCTACTTTCCATCAGATAACCGCGCGTTCCCGTCCTTTGGAAGCACTGGAACCAGGGCTCGGCCACCGGCTCCTAATGTAACACGGCACAAGTTGCTCCCCTGCTTTACGAGGTGGCGTGCCCGGGTTAGCGCTTGGTGCCGGCAGACCTGATGATCCCTCCAGGGCAGACACGGCAATAAGACATCTCCCTAAGCCCCGCGGACGTGCTGCAGGGGAGCTGAGTGCAGCCTCCAGCACTGATCCGTCCTCGTGTCACTGGCAGGGAGAAGTGCTGTGCCGAGGCGTCACGCACACACAAATCACGTGAAGTGCTCCGGTTCTCGGCTGCTGCTTTTTCTAATATTAGCTGGCAATTCATATTCTTGACCAGCGTTTCTCGAGTGCTTCTGCAGGTGAGTCTCGAGTGCTTTTTTGACGACTGTGAAGCCATCACCATTCTCCTGACAAATTCTACCCTTTACAACAAAATGTTGTTGGTCGTATTCCCCACGTGCAGGGAAGGGAGAAGGCAGGCAGGTTGCTGCAGCTCTGGGTCTGCTCCCTTCCGTGAACGCACTGCAGAGAATTAAGCACCCTGCGGGGAGCTGCTGCTTGCTCTGGCTGCTCTGCCTTTTTATACCAACCAGCAATGTTTGTCGGACTGACGCTGTACCGGAACGTGCGGAGGATGAGGCAGCTCACCTGATTTTTTTTTCCCTTTTTTTAAACTGCTGAACGAAGGCAAGGATTAGTTGGATCTGGCTCTCCAGTGTTTGCAGAGGTCCGCCTTTCAAGCGCACGGTGGTCTGCTTTTAAGTGGCATTACTGCCTTTTAAAATTAACGCCAAAACTTTTGCAGCCCGTTGACAGATCTCAGCTTTTTTTTTTCTAACCGTGGGTAATTACAGGCTCACAAATCCTGCCTCCTGTGGGTGCAGTCCGTCTGGGGGCTGCTGTGCTGCTCCGAAACGCCCCCGCTTGTTCCGCAGAGCCCAGACCTGCACCGTGCCGTCAGGGGAGGCACCACACCGCTGCAGCAAGCGGCAGTACGGAAGGGTTTGTGCTTGGAAAGTCAGAGAGTCGCCGTAGCTGATTTTTGTCGTGCTGCTTGTGGAGGGGTCTTCGGTGCTGTTGCTTTCAGAGAATCGTCTGGGTTGGGGAAGTCCTTCAAGGCGACCGAGTCCAGGCGTTCGGTAGAACTGGTTTTAGCCGTACATCTCTTGTACACAGTGGATTTGTTCAGTCCCCAGATCCTATGGAAGCACACGTAAAAATTGCTGTCCCATTGGCTTCCAGTTCCACACGAGCTCACAGGTTAAGTATAAAGACCTTTGTAAGCTTTGTCCAGCATCTCTGGGAAAAATAGGAATCCGGTGGATTGAACTCAGTGGGGCAAATACCAGTCTGAAGTGAGAAGCTAAGAGATCTTCCCCAGAGGTGCTCATTCTCTTAGACACGTAGACAGTAGGGAGATTTTTCATGGGAATTGGAGAGCAGGGGCCTTCTGGCTGCGAGGTCTTTCCTGTGAAATCATCTTGTGGTTTTGGGAGCGGACAGAGGGCTTAGCCTGCAGCTTCTGAGCCTCTTGACCCGGAGGGATGGGTAGGACCGTCGCTCCTCCTCTGCAGGGGCAGTTTTTCTTTCTGCTTGGATAGCTTTTTGATTTTTCGAGCCCCTGAACTTCTCAGAAAGAAACGACCGTAGGAGTTCAGTGGAAATGGCAGATGTAATGGTTTCTAAAACAGACAAGCGTCTCATTTCTTCACATCCTACCCTCTGTGGAGGTTTCCTGCTGGTACTGCTGATGACATTTATAGCTGTTGCTAACAGGGGAAGGGCAAAAAAAAAAAAGACTTGTTATTTTTGCTGTCATAGCAGTACTCAGAGCACCAACTTTAGGAAATTGGCACCAGAGAGCTCTCTTATTAGCTCTTAGTCTTCCTGTCCTTTCCAGGCACGCTCCCCCAAACTTCTTTGCAGCATTCTGTGAAGTTTTGAAGCGTTTGGTTATTGACATTAATTACAGTAGGCGATTTAAATACTCTTATGTCCCTAAGAGCCCAAAATCTTACTTCTCTCCTCGAGCAAGCTGCCTGAAAGCAGGTTCCAGAATTCAGAGTGTTTCAGAGATGCCAGGGACAAGGAAGCATTCACCTTCTGCAGGGAAGAATTGGCAGGGCAACAAAGGCTGAAGATCACAGCTCTTGCATGGAGTGGTGTCGAAATCTGCAAGCTCTCTTGAAATAATGGGCTTTAGGGGGAGACTTGTTCTAGCATCCAGGCCCCCACCTTCCTGATGGCCGTGCATCTCTCGTGACTCTCGTTTTCGGTCACCTGTAGCCGTGTCACAGCACTTGGGGAGGATTTCGTTACACGGAAAGCAGTTGCTTTTCCCTGCATCTTGGTTTGAAGAGAGCTACGAGAAATGGAGATCTGGGCAGAGCCACGTGTGCCCAGCTCCGCAGGGCTGGCACAGGCGTTCCCGCACGTGCCCCCGGCGCTTTCAGCATCGCTGCAGAGGGCACGGCATCCCTGCAGGCTCTGGCTCCTGTGGCACTGTGAGGTTTATGAGGTTTACTGTTCAGAAGGTGCCGTTCAGGCGTGCTGTGAAGCCGTGGTCCAGAGCGGAAGGCTGATGTTTCTCATCTCTTTAAAATCCGCTTTGAAATTCGGCCCAGCGCCTCCCTGCTTGTCGGGACTTGGTGCGGGGCCAAACTTTGTCTTTACTCAGAACAGCCCCGCCGAATTTGGAAGTGAACTTGGGAGCATCTCGGTCCCCCTTCATTTCTGTAGCTTACTTGAGGGTGCTCTGTGTCGATGGCATCTACAAAATGTATAATGAGGGCGGTGCTGGAGACGTGCACAAACCTAGGGGGGCTTTGCTATTACCTTGAAAAGGTGCCCGGGGGATCAAGTGCTTCTGGGCTGGAGCTTGCTTGGTCTTTCCTCAGGGGTCTCAAAGGTACAAAAGTCCTTCTTTTTATTTGTTGTTTGTTTTTAAATGGCAGCTGCTAGCTGTCTTTTTTTTTAATGATTTTTAAATTACCATCAGTGCGTTGCGGTGGCAAACTGTTAGCACTTTTCCCCTCGTGATTTCTTCCAGAGTCCTTGCTTTGTTCATGCTTTAAATATTAATATAAGGATTAATTCCTATGGTAACGCCTTGGAAGTCTTTCTTGGTAATTATTAAAGGCAATACTTCTGTTTTTTTTTCACTGTGCTACTCCTGAACTTCTCCCTAATCTCCTTTGAATGAAACTGAGGGTTCCTACTGAGACCCTCCCAGGATGAGGAGGTGGGAGAAGTAGTGACCCAAAATTCGGTTCTTGCCAGTTTTCAGCCCAAATCCTTCCAGCACTACGAAGGAAGAACCTTCCAGCACTACGAAGGAAGAACAATTGATTTTGCTGTGTGGACAAAGAGGAATAATTTCTGTGTTTGAGCTTCACGTGGCTTTATTGGCATGAGTTTATGAGAGGTTAAGGCTTTGACAGAGGGAACTTTTATTGAAAGGAAAAGGAGCGTGTGGTAGCTTGTCTGGCTTCCCTTCCCAATTACATTTCAGTAAAATTAACTTGATTTCCTCTTCCCCTTTTAATTATGTTACGCACGCAGCTGGAAATCAAATAATAGGCATGTGTGGTTCAGTGTCACCCCTGGGAAAGCTTCTCCTGGACTCCCTATCTCGGCCAGCGTGGTGCTCTGCGCTCCAGCGGAAGGAGCCCAGCAGCTGTGAAGCTGTAGCAGCTCATGCCTTAAATCTTCTGTGCCCTCAAGTTGAGATGTCTTGGGGCAGAAACCAAGCAGTGTGGCAGAAGGGCCGCTCCTTCTCCCAATATTACCCTACGTCTGGGAGCAGAGAGCAAAAGGTTGCAGCCATCCTGTGCAGAGAGAACGCAAAGCTACGCTAGGACAACTTTAAAGCTGCTTGAGGTTGTTGGTTTTTATTTAACGAGGTCTCGGGCTTTGGTTTGACTCTTCCACTCCTGGTTACCTTGCTGTTTGTTGCCTTTAAGTCCGAACGCAAGAATTGCTGTGCTAGCACTATCACTGCCTGCTGATTTACAGTATTTCCTCATTGCGCTCCTTGCGGTTCAAGGTCCGTTTAATTACCCTGATTACAATGTTACACCAATGTTCTTATCCTTATCTGCTCTGAGCTTTGTCCTCTCAGGGCTTTTGCACCTGCACTGGGACTCAGTCCTGTGCCAGGCTCCCCGGCACGAGATGTGGACTGCAGCGAGTCCTGTGATGGGCACCAAGAAAGTTGATGGTACCTGGAGACAGGACAAGAGGTGATGGGCCGAAGGGACGGACATGAAATTGGGTGTAGAATCAGCGAGGCTGGAAAAGACCTTCAGGATTTAAACAGTAGAGAAAACATCTTTATTATGAGGGTGGTCAGACGCAGGACCAGGTTGTCCGGAGAGGCTGAGCAGCCTCCATCCTTGGAGGCATGGTCCTGAGCTGCTCAGATGGCTCTCCCCGAGCAGGATTGCCAGAGGTCCCTCCCAGCCCCGTGCCGTTACACTTAACGAGGCTTCTCAACTGCCTTTGGGGTGGGAGTTGGCCATGTGCTAACCCACGGGAGGACGCAATCCTTTGTGCAACCCTTTTGCAACCGATGCTCTGCCGCCGGTTGGATGTGTGAACGCAACTCCCGCTGAAATTGCTCACACGCGTCTAGGAGAAAGAGTGCAAGTGACGTGCCCATAAAACGTCTGAGACTTGGGGCTGTTGGCTACAAGTTGGGCGATGCGCTCGAGTGGGGGCTGCGTGCGGTAAACCTCGATCTGTGTCAGGCGAGGGCAGTGCTAATGGCCCAGTAAATGTTTTCAACACGTCTGACGGGCTGCATCCCGACACGCACTTGTTGCTGTGAGTATTGTGCTATGCGTAATAAGCTAAAACAAACAACGTGGCTGCGAGCCATATGCTCCCTGTCGTTGCCTTAGCGCGGCCGAGATTTTCAGGAGAGATCGAAACCTTCGGCTTCAGTCATCCCCCTTCGTGCCAAGAGAAATCGCGCTTGTTCTTGGGGCTGGTGGTCTGGAGATGGAGGCTGCGGCGCTGCAAGTTCCAGGTCTGTCCCCTCCCAGCACCGTTAGGGGCACGACCTTTCCTCGCCAGGCCGCGACTTTCGCATGTTCCGCACCAAAAAGCGCCGTGTGAGGCTGCGAAAGCCGATAGTCTGCGAACGGACATGGCCCGTTCGCGGAGAGTGACCCAAATCCTGCCTTCATTACTTTTAAATATTGCCTCAAAAGCTTCCACACGTTGCTAGAGCAGTACCCAAGGAGCTGTTGCTACCATTCGGGCAAAATTACAGCCTGCAGTAAATGGGGCTGATTGTGGGAACTGCCTTTCTGGTACAGACACATCGGGATAACAAGCGGCTTGATGGGTGACTTTCCTTTCTGGCCTCCTGCGGTGCTTTGAAAGCCTGGGTGGTCACTTGCAGCGTCAGCATCTTCCTTTTAAAAAAAAAAAAAAAAACGAAAAAAGGGGAAAAAAAAAAAAAAGAACTTTTAAACAGCTGTCAGTCCAAGAGGCCATAAACGAGAACAAAGCACTCGCAGCGAGACGTGGCGGTTCAGCGCCCGGGTCGGTGCGCGGGAGTCCTCAGAGGTGACATCCGGGGGGCACGGGGGTGAGTTCGGAGTCACAGCACGTCCCCTGGGGGCACGCATCCAGCGCCACGTGTCCTGAGCAGCACTGGGGTCAGGCACCGAACAGTTAAAACCGTGATTTTTTGGAGCAGAGTGCTCCTATTTTAGTTCCGGGGGTTCGGCCCTCCTTTCCCAGCTCATTGAGCGGCGATATGGAAAAGCGGCTCCTTGCATCCCCTTAAGGTGAGCAGCTGTTCTCAAAAGGCCTCCAGCGCTGTTTTCCTTGCTTTTTCCTAAAAGAATGGAACCTCTGAGGAAGACCAGGGCTTCGCTTGCAAAATCTGATGGTTTAAGTGGTTTTCGGGGATGCCGTGTTTTGTCTTCCGTTGATTAAATGCCTGGCTACAGGGGAGAACCGCGCTGTGGATTGAAGCGCCCTGGTTTTCTCTGATAATTAAGGGCTGATTTGTATATAGTGTAAAGGTGAAAGCGCTCCAAATTGAACTATTTGTGATCCTTAGGCTTTAAATGCATTTTAATACCTTTACGGTTTGTCTGAAGCGGGGAAACAATAGAGCTGGGGGCAAGGCGTGCGCCTTCGTATTGTCGCAGTAATTTTGCATCTTTAATGGGCTGCCTGGCAGTGCACGGAACACCACACCTTGCGGGCAGGGAAGGGCTGTGTTACCCAGCCTTTGTGCTCGTATCTGCGCAGTTACCTCGTTTGAAATGGGGAACGTGGATCGCAGAGGAGGAACGCTTCCCTGCGTGCCACAGGATATCAGGAGAGGGTTCAGTCCGGGGGTTTTGTTTCCTTAATCTACCCGAGGAGCCAGCCCAGCAGGAGTGAAGGCTGTATCCCCTTCTACTTGGTGCTGGTGAGATTCACCTAAAATATTATCTGCTGAGCTCAGCAGGGTCGTGGACAAGCTGGAGAGGGCTTAGCAGGAGGCCACCGAGGTGACCAGAGTCACAGATATCCTCCAAGGAGAAGCCGAGGGCGCTGGCCTTGTGTCCTCAGGTGAGGGAGATGCCGTGGGCTCCGCCGCCTCCAGCCCTTTGAAGGGAAGCTGGGAAGATGGAACCAAACCTGCAGCGGCGCAGCAAGGAGCAGCATCCCAACAGTGCGGCTCGGGAGGCTCGGAGCTGTGCTGGGAGCCCCACATCAGGCAGGAGGGTGGGCGACGGACCCCCGGAGCTCCTTCAGCAGCCCGGCTTCTGGAGCCCCGCGCAGAGCTCGCTCAGACGTTGGGGTGAGGCGTGCAGCAGCTGTCCACCGCTGCGGTCTCGAGGCAAAAAAAACAACCCGGTGTGGCGAGCCTGAATGTGGCTTTGTTCCCATTTCATCCGAGTGACTAATGCCGCCAGGAGGTGGGAGGGAGGCATCAGACGGGGAACATCTGGGTCGCCGCTGCCTGGCCAGATCGCCTCCGGATCCTTCTCCTCGGCCACTTGCTCCTCTTTAGCCAGACTGGGGTTGTGGTGGCTTTAATGTTATTTCATGCGGATCTGAATCGTGCCGAACCCTCCTTAGGGAGGGAAAAGGGTTTTTTGGATCCTGAGCTGTAGGAATGTCAGGCAGGATCCGGTGCGTGAAGGATTAAAGCGAGGTACGGTCCCTGGGCTGGCCCGCAGTGGGACAGCGTTAGGATGTTGTTATCTGCGTTGGATTCTTAGGCAGGAGGTGGCGAGGAAAGGAAACAGATCTTGTTTTCACGTGCGGCGGAGATACTCCATTGCAGCCCTGGCAAAAATTCCTGCCTCATGAGTGGTGTTTAATGAGACCCTGCGTACTCCTGCTAAGGCAGAAGCTCTTCTGTGTGTGAGGGGCCGTTTTTAGCTTAACAGCCAGGCGTTTTTCTCGGTACCCCAGCAGTGCATGGGACAGCCTCCACGGTGGGAAGAAAATGTTGGCTAAGCGCGTGTTTTTGCCTTCTTGGGGTCCTGCTTGGGGCTCAGCAGTTCCGTTTGGGGTCGCTCAGACCCCAAATCACTCGGACCCCAAATCAGGGGGAGATGCCTGCCTTCCTCCCTGGGCCGGGGCAGACCCACAGCCACCCCTCTCCTTTCACCCCACGAGGTCAACTCTTCCCTCGCAGGATCTGACCGATTTTCATCGCCTCCAGCAGGACCTTGCCATGCCCTGTGGGAACAAGCAGGCCCAGAACAGATCCTGCTTCCCTTGGGATTTCCCGATTTAAGGCTCTGCAAACTCCTGTAAGACCTTCCTGCACCCAAAATGACCCAGTAGAGCAGCGCTGGCGGTGCCCTCCTGCTTTGGCTGCGTTTTAGACCGGCTGGCTCAACCCCCTCCATCTCGTCCTCATGGCTTCTGGAGGCTCATTTTTAGAAAGTAGAAGCGCGGGGAGCCGTCTGTCTGGCTTGCTCGACAGATTATGTCCAAGATTTTCGGTAGCTCAGCTATGACCACTGTCTTACTTCCTTCTGTCTGAAGGATGGCCGCCAGATTGGGAAGGAGCACGCAGCGGAGCACTGACGCACATCGAGGGAAATCCGGGAGCTGTCTGCTTGGAACAGCTGCTTGCCCTTTTTTTTTTTTTTTTTTTTTTTTTTTTTTGAAAGAAACTAGGAAAAAAAAAAAGGACAAAATTGAGCAACAGCGTGCGATGCTCGAGCCACCAGCGTGCAGACTGATCGTCTCCACCGGCTTCGTAATCGGCCGTTTGATAAGGAGTTGGAGCAGAGCTGGGAACGTTCTGGGGATGTCCTGGTTAGTGAGGAGCTGTGCAGGGGGGCCAACTGCTCACAATAATAATTGGTCAGAATGTAGACTTCCAAATCAGGGAGGGAGGAATGGAAACGTACTCGGGAGCTCAATTTGTTAGTATTGTTAAGTGGAAAAAGTGCAGTCAGCATGCTTTTAATTGCAAGTGCTGCATTTTAATGGGTTTCAGCCAGCTCGTGTTGCCCAACAGGATCATGTCCGGCGCAGAGAATCCTGTTTCTCTGCAGTACAAATTCCCCGTCTCGGTTAACGTTGGAGGGGGGCTTTCAGGCCTAAAATAAGCTTGCCAGCTGTGCCTGGCTTGGAGCTTGTGCGTTTGGGGATTTGGGAAGACGCCGGCTCCTTGCGAGCCCTTTGCATCTCCCTGTGCTGCTCGGAGGGAGGGCCGAGCAGCTGATGGGGCTGTAAAAAAAACACACCTTAAAAGTGGGCAGGCAACAAAAAGCACGGGGCGATGAGAAGGTGCCAGCGAGGGCCCTCTGTGCAGAAGGACGGAGCAGCGAAGCCCAGCTGCTGGCAGCACGGCACCGCGTTGGAGTGCAAGTGTGCGGGGCCGGGGGATAAAGCAGTGTCCCCTTTGCACGGTGAGTCGACCTCAGGAGAAGCGTGGAACAGGTCCTCTCCATCTGTGCTTGCGTGCAAGCAGAGGCTGGAGCACGCAGATGAGCCGAGCACTCGTCGTTTCCCAGCATTAAAGCAAGGGGGACGACAAAGCCCCCCCAGTTTCTTCTCCCCACCCCCGGTTTCTTTTCCCCTGCCACGTGGCTTTGCTTGGGCAGCTGTGGAAATGCCCGCTCGCGAGTGTGAGCACCTGCACTGCGCTTGTTGACGAAGAAGAAAGGAAATCGCTCCCTTCTCATCAGCCTCTCATTTCTCCCTTCTCATCAGCCTCTCATCTCTGCCTTCTGCATCACCGTGGATTAATTATTGCCAGTGGTTATCGGGGAGGTTAAGGCCAGGCGTTTGCAGAGCCTGTAATAAAGCTGTAGGTGGATAATAAAGGAACCAACTCCCATCGCCCCGGCTGGGCGTTGTGCCGTGCTGTATGGCTGGGGGTGCAGCAGGATCGCCGTCCCTTGGCACAGACTGCCCGCCGAAGTGGTGCTGGGGGAGGCTCAGGGGTCGAGCTCGAGTCCTCCTTAGTAGTTTGTGGAGTAAATGGCTCTAGGAATTGCCCGTGCGGCTTCTTGCTGTGTTGAAGGGACACTTGCCAAAGCATTTTGTGGATGGGAGTGCTTGAACTGATGCTCAGCAAGGAGACGGTGTAGCAGGGGGCTTCCCGGGGGGGGTGGTGCAGAGGCACGCATCTGACATGCTGCAGGTCTCCGAAACAGAGCTGTGTGCGTTCGAGCCTGTGTGCCCCGAAGGGCTTGTAGCCCGGCACCGTGGCATCTCAGCTTCCTGACGGTGTAAATTCTCAGCAGCTCTGGCATCCAGAAAAACACCAGGTGAGCAGTCTAGACGGAGGTGCCGGAGGATTTCCCTCCGAACAGGAACCCGGCAGAAGCTCGAAACCGGGATGGGAGAGGACAGGGCTTGGGCCCCTCCTTTTCTTTTTTTTCCTTTTCGCACTGTAGTTAGCTGGCAGTCCACCCAAAACCAGTTGGCTGCATTAATTCTTCCTAAGTGCAAGCTTTACATGGGTGTAACTCTTTCTTTTCTTTGGCAGCCAAAGCATTTTTATTTCCAGAGGCAGAGGGACAGAGCAGAAAAGTCTCTATGTTTTTTTTTCTTTTGGTGCCATTTCTAGGTAAGGGAGCTTCAGCTAACCCAGGACTTAGAAACATTTCAAGTGGAATTTAAAAAAAAAAAAAACGGGGGGAAAGGGACACAAACGGGGAATATGGGGCAAGGGCAGCGCTGAGGCTGGCTGGACGGTGGGAGGTGTCTTCATAACGTGCGAGAGGAGGCGCATTTCACAACTTCCAAGGGCACCCTTGTTGTGTAGCGCCCGTTAACCCCAAAGCCACGTTGCTGCCAGAGAGGGATCCGCCCAAGCCCTCTGCGGGGTTAGGAAGCCTTAGGGCCAGCTGTCGGTATGCTACAACAGAAAAAACACGCGTCAGTTGTCAGGTGTCCTGCATCAGGGAGTCAGTTTGTGATAGAGGGGGCGTAGGAGAGGCTCTCGCAGCGTGGGGAGGATGCTGGCTGGGAATCAGCACCAGTAGGATCCCCGGATCCCAACAGACACGGAGCTGTTGCTGCTCCCTGCTCCAGGTAGGGCTGGAGGAGCAGGCAGGGACAGGACAGTGCTGCAGGTCCCGGCGTCTGTTGAGAGCTGGAAAAGAAGTTCCGAGTGTGGGGGAACGGGGAGCATCACAGGAGGTGATGGAGGACACCGACCCTGCAGAAAGCAGGGTGCCATGCGAAAGCCTCGAGTCTCGAGGTAGGGTCAGGGCAGCCCGCTGCACCCCAGGAGGGGACAGGTCAAAAACCTGTTAAAAACAGCCCCACGTGGGGAGAAACCTCTGGCTGTGCAAGCTCTCACCTGGAAATCTTAAAATGCACTCCGAGAGCTGCGGTGTCCTGCACCTCTGCTGTCCCCCCCCCCCCCCAAACATCCGTTTGGCTCGGCAGGATGCTTCCTCGTGGTGCTGAGCCTCCGAGCAGGGCCAAGCAGCTCCGAGCAGGGAGGTGCTGTGCTCCGCCTGGAAATCCCGAGACTTTTTAAAGCACCCCGAGCTGTTTCAGCTCAGGGGCCCTTTCCCCCTCCTCGACGTCCCCGGGAGCTGCAGGGGTGTCGTGGGTGGTCGGCGAGCTGCAGGAAGCAGAGCCCAGTTCGGGGAGCCCGAATGCTTGAGGAGAAATAATTGTCCCTAATCTGCCGGCGGATCTAGCTAGGCGGAGGACAGCTCATCACCGCGTTAACACAAACTGGCTTTCTAACGGAAACGGAGCTGATGGATGCTTTCTAATTATTCCCTCGTGTTGCTCGTGTTAGAGAGCCAGCCTGAAAGCTCTGCCCAGAATTCAGAGCCTTAATTTGTTTGACCTTTCCACTGATGAAGACACAAGGCGCTGTGAATTGCAGTCATCTCCCTTAATTCTTCTATTGTTCAGCGGCTGCAAACGAGCCTGTCCTTCCGCACACCCCGGCCGGGAGGTGCGTTTTTGGGGACGCTGAGCCGCTCCATGCCGGGGCTCGTCCTCCGGGCAGGTCGGGGAAAGGATCCAGGCGGACAGGAGCCGGCATTTTCGTTAAATCTACTGATACGGGGAGTTTCTCTCCCTTTGCATGGCTTTCTTTCGAAATAAGCACTCCTGGCAGATGGGTTTCTGATGGAGGTGCCACCTCGGACACACCTGCTTTGATACAGCACGCTGCGTTTCGGAGAGAGTATCTCAAGGGGGTGTAATGCTCCAGCGTCACCCTCTTGGCTGGAAAACGCTCTTAATCAGCCCGAAACCCCTTTGAAATCACACGTGCGGTTTCCCCTCGTTTATCAGCGAGAGCTTTATCCCCAGCTCGCTTTCATCTTTTAATGAAGAAAAGCTTCAGCTGCCGGTGCCGACGAGCGCCCCGGTGCCGCGTGCGTCGCCCTCGCTCCGTGAATCACCGGTGGGTGCAGCCGTCATTTTTGGTAACTAGGAGGCAGACGAAATTGCTGGGTATGATTTGATGTCTTGCCCACAGCACAGCAAGCAAAAGGGATGAATTAGAGACAGGAATAGTAGCACAGCCTTCTTTTTTTTTTTTTTTTTCCCTCTTTGTGTGTGCAAGAAACCTCAAAGCACATAATAAACTATTGCCATTTTGATTACCAAAAAAAAAAAAATAGAAGCTGAATGCGGAGATAAAATAAGAAAACCTCAAGTATAATGGTTTTGCCAGTAATATAAATACAGCCCAGAACAAAAGGAGGCAGAGGGTTTTTTTTTTTATGTCTTGTGCTCAGTACACTGGATTGAAGAGAAAATTGGCCACAGTGTGTTTTTAAGCCCGCACCTCGCTTGCAGGTCCTCGCAGTCCAGCGCCGCTCCCTGACTCCAGCAAACAAAGAGCATTACTGGGAGGTGGTGGGGAGCTAAACGTGGGTCAGCCTGCCCTGTCTGCTGCTCTTCCAGGACCAAAGCAGGATTTCTTTGGCCTCCAGCAGCAGCGGAGCCGTGCTGCACAGCACCGTGCCTCTCGGGGACGTCTGCACCAGCTGCTGCGCTCCGCCCAGGGTAAATGGCTGCGGAAAGCAAAACTCTGCTCAATCCCAAATCCCTTCTTGTGCCCACAGCTTGCCTTGGAGCTCCTTTGTGGCTCGCGTTGCTCCAAACTCGTGTCATTACCCCAGCAGCATAAAATGTGCAGCCGGACTTGCTGGGGCCTGGAGGAATATTGTGTCCCCGCAGGTTCGCCCGTCCACGTTGATGGGGAGGCTGCGGCTGCTCGCCGCTGGTTCTTGGCAGCGTTTAAGCTCGCTGGCTTCGCACAGCCTCTGACGATGGTTTTTCCACGAGGTGCAGCACACGGCCGGGCCCAGGGCTGGCTGCTGCCGTGCCACTGCTCCTTCGGAGCTGGGATGCTCATGGCTGGCACGGCCACCGCGCTCCCCGCAGCAGGGCAACCGCGCCGTGGCCCCGCAGGCTCCAAACCTGCTTTTTTTTTCCATGCAGGGCATGAGGAATGGGAAAAGCAGGCAGGGCTTGTGCTTCAGCGGCAGCACTGAGCCGTGGCCCCTCCTCGACTTGGCTCGTTTCGTCCTGTATGTACCGCAGGCTGTTGTGTCTCACCCAGGTATCTCCATTAACAGAAGGATTTCAGTCTGGTCTCGTTTTGCTCAGGAGAGACGAGAGAGGGGCTCATTTCTGAGCTGCTCCAGAGCTGGTGGGTTAGGGGGGAGGTTCTTAAGTGTGCCCCAAAGAGAGGCGCGTGTCCCACGCTGCAGAAGAGCACCCTGCAGGAAGGATTTATTCTGCCATCTGCCCTGGGACAGGAATTATTCCTGACACCAGCACTGACCTTCAGCACGACACAGAGAAAAGGACAGTGCCTTGTGTCAGATTGGTCTGCAGCCGCCGTCCCTCGGGCAGCAAAGGCTGAGCTGGAAAAATGGCACGTTCCTAACGGCGCTTCAGCGAAACAGCGGCACGCAGCAGCCTCGCTCTGCTTTCTGGACCAGATAGCACTTGAAATGGAATAAATCTTGCAGTCCCGTTAAAACCATGCCAAAACACTTCTCAGACTGGGTAAATCTGAGCAGCGAGCTGACCAGGGTTGCTTGCAGGCTGCCGTCTCGAGCATCAGCCACCTTGGGCAGGGGGACCTGCAGGGGTGCCTGGCCAAAATCTGGGAGGCTCCTTCCCTCCCGGGAGGGGGCAGGAGCTGGTGGTCAGGTCCCCAGGGACACAAGGGGCTCAGTATTTAACACGGGCCCTGCTTAAGCCACTGCTCCGGGAGCGGGAAGTCCGTGTTCCCGGTTCCTCACTTGTCCAGGATGAGGCTGCCAAGTCTTCAAATGCTTTAATTACCATGCTGTAATTCCATCTGCGACCTTAATGAAGGTGATGTCTTGAGGGGCGATCTGCTCTCGTCCTCCTTTTGCACACCGTGGGCTGACACCCGAAATGTTTGCGTCTGTGGCGTTCCCGATTTTTGGGTTTCTCTCTTAAAACGAGAAGAGAAAAATCAAAGGAAGTACAGTAAGTCGTGAACGCAGTCAGGGCAGAACTTGCACAGCGGCCAAGATGAGGTTCAGATATTTACTGGGTGATACAACATGAATGTTTAATTCATCGTGCGTAACACTTTAAATAAATATCACTTGGCCACCGCCTAATGAGGATACGTTTGACCGTTGACACCTCGTATTCTGGACGTCGTCTCTCCGGCTAGTTTTTACAGCAGTCTGTACATTTTTGGGAAAGTAACTTCCAAAACACAATTCATTCAATCGCGTCTAAACGGAGCCTTCAGTTTTGTAGCACCGCCTTTTCAAGCCTCGATGTAAATCGCTGCTTGAAGACAGCCCCCAGGATTAAAACCGGTTTTATAGGGCAATAAACTGAAAATTCCTGTACCGGGTGGCAGCAACATACAGCTGCTGTGTGCTCGGAACCAAAGCCCTGGATGCTTGGCCTCCGTTTGCCTTTCTCCAGATAACGTTTGCTTATTGCCCCCATCCCGTGCCATGCCCCGAGGAGTTTGCCCCGTGCTCAGCAAGGGAAGCTGTCCTTTAACCGGTGCTGAGCCTGGCTGCACAGAGGAGTATTGTTTCCCTTATGAAAATGGGCAATATTATTGTTTAATAATTATTGTTTCCCTTAATGAACAGGGCTGCCCGTCCCCCTGCTTTTTTTCCGATACCCGGTTCATTTTTGGCACTACCTGGGCAGGGAACGGAAGGGCTCGGCGTGCCCACGGGAGGAAAGAGCACCCTCAGCATTGAGAAACTGGGATTTGGGCTGTGCCCGCTGCAGTGGGTGGGGGGAGCCCCTCGGCTTTTATCAGCCGTTGCTGTTTGTAGCTGTGCTTTTTACCTCTTAGCAATTCGGTCGGTAATCCCGGCTAACCTTCGGCTTGCGGCTATCGGGGCACGGTGACTTTATCAAGGTGCTGTCACATCGACGCCGTGCCCTTTTTCTGGCGAGATAAGGAAAGATGAGAGGGAGGGAGAGGCCGAATGTCCTCCAGCAGCTTTTCCTCCGGCCCCAGGTTGGTGTCTGCGGGGGGACCCAGGCGGTGCCGACGGCTCCCAGGGGATTTTGCCCTGCTGCCGGCGTGGTCGCGCACCTCGGGGCTGCCCTGCGGCGGGGCCGTGGCTCTCCCCCAGCTCCTGGACGGGACACGCTGCCGGGGAAACCTGCTCCAGGAGCTCCAAGCACCGCTTCCCCCAAGTCTTTCCGCTGCTTGTGTCGGTGCCAGGGCTTAAACATCAGGGAAACCAGAATGTTTGCGCTGTGAGCTAATCTGCTCTTTAAAGATGGTAGATAATGTAATGAAATAGCTCGGCGGTGCCTTGCAATTACCTTGCACATTTCGTCATGCTTCTAAAATTTTTGTCTCCTGAAATTGGGACTGTATTTTTAGTTCAGTGCAAGCAAAAATGTCTGGCCAAGAACCTGATATAGTTCCTAGGAAAATGGAAATATTCCTTTAAATGTCTTCCAGAGCTGTGGGTTTCCTCCGAGCATTAAGCTCCATTCGTTAGGTCCTGATTACATACTTGGGTCTGGGCTGTGTACGGCTTGGATTTGCAGTTCTTTCTATGGACGGTTTGAGCTCTTCCTTGCTTTTTTAAAAACCAAAACACAACTTAGGCTTTTATTTTAGCAGGACGTAAGCATAATTATTTAGTGGGCAAGAGAATAAAGATCAGATTCTTTTGTTTTTTAAGCCACCGAGGCTTATGGTTTATTACCATTTTTTTCTTCATGGTTATGATGAAAAAATTCACACGTGGAAAACCATCACGGCAGGGTGAGGGTTTTGGTAGCTTCCAAGGGAGGAAGGGTAGTGAAGAGCGGGCTCGTTCACCAGCGGAGTGCCCTTGGGTTTGACTTGGTTCAGCAGTTACACGAGTTGGTGCGGCTCTTACAGACCTGCGGCTTGGTGAGTTCCCACGGGGCTCTGCCCATCATTCTGCAGTGCCCAGGCCCCAAATTATTATCAGTAGCATTAACACGAAGCAAAATGGGCGCGGAGCAAACGGGATCAATACCTGATGTCCTTTCCAGACCGTTCCCAGCCTCAGCGCCACGTGGGAGCTGCCTGAGAGGATCAGGAGGGTGCTTTGGGTAGGAGGGGGTTGTTATTTTTTTGATGTGTGCTTTTTGACATTGTGGGGTTGTTTTACTTTCCCGATGTATTTTAGACAAAACCTGGATGCTCATCCTTGCTGCCAGAGGACACTGCTTTGTGTAACGGGGAGGCAACGGGCACTGAAAGCACCTCTCCTTCTGGCTGGGGCCACGCCGCTCCAGTTCCGGCTCCGTAAACCCCTCTTAGGAATCCTACAGGTGGGAAATCCCAGACCTCAAGAACAGGCACTGCCCTGTGCTGAAAATCAACATAAAGCAGTGAACAGCACAACAGCTCCTGTAAATCACGCCTGCCCGTTGTCTCCTCACCATCCCACGTCGGGCAGGGAAGAATCCTTCCCGATTTAGCGGATTTAGTGGGGTTTGTATGCGATTTCTGTCGACGTGCTTCAAATTAGTCCTGGTGCTTTATTTCCTAGGCTTCATTAAGCTTGCGGTCTGACCATATTGTGACAGCCACTCCCAGCAGTTCCCTGACTACTAGTTTTAATATCCGGATGTAGATTTCTTCAATATCCTGCGATGCGTTTCTCAGTGCTTTTCTGGATAAGGCTAATGCTAAACAGCCTGAGATGCACCAGGCCCCCGACCTACATTTTAAGGTTAGCATAATGCTTTCCATCTTTCTTCTTTACACAACACGGACTGCTGTTGTGTTTCTTTTCGGGACATGAAGTACCCAAAAGGAGGGTCTTG
>NC_048902.1:18497500-18653565 GCF_011077185.1 Oxyura jamaicensis | reverse complement strand
GGACATGAAGTACCCAAAAGGAGGGTCTTGAATGTTGTGTTTCTTTTTGGGACATGAAGTACCCAAAAGGAGGGTCTTGAATGTTGTGTTTCTTTTCGGGACATGAAGTACCCAAAAGAAGGGTCTTGCATAAGAAGTACTAGAAGATGACAGCGGTGCTGCAAGCCTGCCTCTCCCGGTCTGTCACCGTGCCCTTTCCCTTCCACTCTCCCTGCATCTTTGCCCATCCTTTGCTCCTGTTTTTTTTTTTTTTTTCCATCTGTGTGTAATATCATAATAGCGAACTGTTCCCATGGAGAGCAAAATGCCCTGGAGATCATCCCCGTATTCTTCTGGCTGAAAGTCCTGTAGAAACAAATGCAATACCCGAGGAAAGGAAAGATGCTGTCTTGTGACTGTTTGCTGGGGAAAAATATGGCACTGAACAGATTTGGCTCGATTTATTCACAGTGTTCCTGTAGTACTTCTGAATTAAGACACGGGAAGGTAGAAAGCAACTATCCCACAAGTTACGATGTCACATTTCCCTCCGAGACAGAGGGACGTCGCTTGCTGGTGTCTATTCTAGACCAGGTGTAGATTCACCTTCTCAAAACAGCAAGAAATCCTTTGGATATATTCCCGTTACATTAAAAATATAAAAGAAACCCGTCGCCTTGGGCATTTGACAGGAGGCCAGTCCTGAGAGGCCAGCTGAAGAGACAGGTTTCTGACATCTGTTAGGGGTGGGTGGATTTTATTTGACTCTGGCGCTCGAATCGAGGCCAGGCGTGATGGGAAGCACGGCCCAGCACCCACACACTGCCCCGCTGGCACTTCGATTTAAAACCCCACAAGCAGCGATGGGCAGAACAGCTCTGAAGTGCGGGGTGAGAGTCCTGGGATGCGAGCGTAGCTCCTTCTGTAGGCTTCAAGGGAAAATACCAATAACTCCGTGTGCCGAAGCGCTTTGGGAGCAGGCAGGGGATGAGCAGCACGCCTGTTTGCTCGCCGGCGTCACCTCAGAGCCCTTCTTAGCTCCAGCTCGAAACCACACCGAGCTGGGAGCGACCTGCCGTTTAGATGATAGAAGGGTATCTCAGAAGGGCACTAAGGCGACGGCAGCAGAAAGTAGACCTGTGTGTCCCGCTGAAAGCCCCATTGAAGGGCTCTGGCTCTCTCGTGGACGTGCCTTCGTGGGACAGCAGCAGAACACAGTCCCCAGCCATGCACCCTGCCCGATGGCCCGGCTGCCTCTGAACCGCGGTGATTTATAACGCCCCGAGGAAAAGTGTGCCCCTCTCAATGCTGCTTTAAGCTGTCAGGCCGTAAATTGTCTTGGTTCGGGAGCTACTTCAAAGCAGCCCTGCCTTCCTGCAGCAAGGAGAAGTCTTTCTGGCAGCTCCAGCACAAGTCATTTGCTATTCATGAGTCAAATCCCTGAAACGTCCTCGATCAACAACTCAAAATGGGTCAGAAGAAGACAAGGCATCGCTGTCTGGCGAACGAAGCCGCTCACCCCACCAGCCTTCTCCATCTGTTGGCAAAAGCCGCTTCTGCTTCCCCAGCGATGGCTTTTCCCCCCCTCCTTGCCTTTCCCTAAAGCTGTGGGACCTGGCCCCTCAGAGAGGGTCTGTGGTCAGACCCTCTCTGATCCCCTTGTCTCCCAGCTCCTCCCATCGCCCTGTCTCCTACACGAGGGACAAGTGGTGATGGGGTAAGAATCCTCAAAGCAAACTGGTTTCCAGATCCAGGGGGGCTGCAGCCCTCAAGGTGGAGGGAAGAGGAGGCAAATGCCATCTGGGTGCTGATGGGGACGTGCAGGCTGCGGGCTGGCTGCTGGAGGGACAAGGGACCGAGCAGCGGTGGCTGCAGGGACCAGGCACAAATTTTGGAGCTGGGTCCACTCTCGGTCACAGCCAGCAGAACGAGCCGTCCTGCAGCTCAGAAGCTTAGGAGCAAAGAAAAACCCAAGAAGGGGCGAAAAAACCCTGCCTATGTGCCTGGCTGGTGGTCGAAGGAGAGCTTGGTGTGCTGTAGGACTGGGAAATCCTTCCCAAAGCTTGGGAACATTTGAGGTAGTGTTTCTTTTCTTTCCTTTTTTTTTTTTTTTTCCATTTCTAGCGGTGCCTAATGCAGTAGCCTTCAGCATAACCATGTTTTTGTCAGTATCCACATCTCCTTTAATCCAGGGCGTGACAAAAGCAGCAGCAGCAGCATCTCCTTCCCCTCCAGGGCAGGTTTACAGGCGAAGGTGAAGCCCGGCAGCTCGGAGGTGAGCCCGCGGCGTGGCCAGACCGTGTGTAATGCCAGAGGCACTCGGCTACGGCGCTGCGCTGCTTGTCACTTCTCCAAGCCGTGCCAGACAGCCAACTCGCAGAAAACCTCAGCCCATATACAGCCAGCCAGCAGCGCTCTGCGAAATCTTTAACCATATTTGAACTAACGGGCGGACTTGGATACCGCAAGGGGGAAATGCCAGTCTGCCTGACAGCTCGTTTTCATAACGAGAAACTTCTTCCACCGATGGGAGGACAATAAAAGCGGTGGCTGTGTAGAAAGATGGGGCCTTCCTAAAGTTCAGAGTGCATAGGAAACAGCAGAGGAGTGGGCCGGTACCAAACCTGTGCACTTTTCACCCCTTTCACCTCTTTTCGCCCCTTTTTGGGGTGGGGACCCTGCGAGTCCCAGCAAAAGGAGGCTGGAGTCTCTGTCAGTGATAGCTACTTTCTCTTAAAGCATGGTTTATTTGAAATATACTGCTCCTTGTGCACACATAAGCAAGTAATTAACGTAGGTGACCTTTGTAGTTAGAGCTCTTACTGCATAATTTATGGGGCTTTTTGACGTACAGGGCACAAAAGTCAAATTCTTGAGAGATCAGCAGCCCTCCGAGTGGGCAGGCTTCCTCTACTGATCCCCTGGATGACCAAGGAGCCATACTTTTTATAACCGAACTATCACGTAGTGCAGTTACATGCACTGTGTGCGTTTTAGATAGCAGAAGGCTTGGAGGCAGAGCCCTCGTTGTGGTAGTTTACCTCAGCTTTGGCACTGCCACGTCTGTTTGCAGCGACGAGACAAAGGGCAGAGTTTGCTTCTCAGCTCAGCACACAACAGCGGGCAGGCTTCAAGTCCTGTGTGGTAATGATACGAGCACAGAAAAAAAAAAAAAAAAACACAACACACCACTTTCGCAATCATGGCATCTGACTGTGGAAATTCTGTCTCCGGCAGCGGCGTTGCCGCGCTCTGCTCTTCAGGATCGCGCCCTCTGAAGCGGCGTTACTCCCGGGCCAGGCCTCAGCTGTAAGATCCTCACGGGCTGACTGAAACATGTGGGCTTCTCCACATAAAACAAGAGCTTGTGGCTTCGTTTCCCTCCCCTGCTCTGAGCAATTATTAAACAATTCTCCTGGCAGCAAAGCCCGCACGCGTTTCACATGCACGCCTCAGAACAATGCCGCGCAGCTTCGGCGACCCCTGGAAATCGTCACCCCGTGCTGCTCCCCCTGTGAAACGAGCTGGGGATCCAGCCCAGTCCCTTTTGGCCGCCGTTCGAGCCAGCTCCAGAGATGGTGGATCTGGCAGAAAGGCAAAACTGAACGTGAAGAGCCCACCCGAGCTCGCGGGCTGTGGCAAGAGGCCGGCTGAAATCACCGGTGTGGGCCACGGGTGCTAAAACCCTCTGGGATGCCGGGGCTGTGTACGGAGCCACACGGCTCATCCTTCCCATCCACCAATGGGAAGAAAAAGGCCGTGTTCTTTTAAATCCCGCTTAATTGAGGAAGGATGGAGAAGCGAGATGCCTGCAGGGGCGTCCCGTCAGCCGCGGCCCTGTCAGGAAGCCCAGGCGGCTCTGTGCTGCCGGCTGCTCCCGCTCGGAGCCCTCCAGCAGGGGGGTCGTGGGCCTCACCGGGGGCTGGCGTGGAATTATTCACTGGCCCTGGTGCCTTGCAGTCAGCCCCGATCAGTGCTGGTGTGGAAGGGAATAAGGTTTGGAAAGCAGCCCCCAAAGAACAACCCTACAGCAAGCAGCATTGCAGCACCCAGGAGGACGTGTGGCAGCTGTGGGGAGGGCTTCCTAGCAGAGAAATCAGAAATCTAATAAATTCCTGCTTTTCTGTCATTTGTCATTAGCCGGGGCTGCTGGCAGAGGAGTGGTGTTGCCATCAGTTGTCAGGAAAGGATTTCCAAATGCTGTTGTGAAAGATGCTCCAGCACGTTGGGACGGCTCCTGGCAGGGCGCGGTGCAAGGCTGCAGCTCTGACATGCAGGCAGTGCAGGAGCTGGCTCTGTCCTGGTGATTTTATTCAGCATTCCCCTCTTGCCCCTCTCCAAAAGATATATTCCTGCCACGAGTCTTTCCAAGGGATCAGAAAAAGCAAGTGTGGGCTGTTGGTGTAGGAAAAGGCAGCCGTACCCCTCCTCATCTCACACAGTGCTGCCGAGGCTGGAAGCACCAAAAGTCTTAAAAATTGATTATTTTTTAAAAATACCCCCCGACCTGCTTTCTCCACCCAGCGAAGAATTGCAGCAGCAGCTATGGTGAGGCCAAATCTTTCCCTAATTAAACTCGCTGTGATCTCCTGGGACAGCACAGACAAGTAATCATGACATTATCACCACATCCCTTGGGCACCACGTACCTGCCCAAGGCTGGGGCAACCCAAACAGGCAGACATTAACACAGAAAATACTGCGGGTGATGTGTGCAAAGCAGGCAGGGCTTGATCCCGCAGTGGTTTCACAGAACCTGGTGTTAGCAGGGACCCTGGGACCTTTTGGATGTGCTCTCCAGCATCGCCCCAGCATTATTCCTGCTGCTGCAGTGATGCCAGTGACGCAGGCTGCAGCTGAGGTTCTCCAAGCAGAGGGTTTCTGTCCCCCCTGCACGCAGCAGCTCGGGGTGGCCTTGCCAAGTGCCTCTGGACCAAAGCGGCTCGTCGTCCAGCGTGACTCGTAACTCTTACAAAATCCCTGGATGTGGAAAGCAGCTCCCAAACGGGAATCTTTGAATTCCACGAACAGAAGTATTTCTAAACGATTACATTACTGCCTCTTGAAAACACATGGTGGAAAATCACACAGCGGTCCAGAAGAGGTCTTCTTTTCTGCAGTCTCTGCTCAGAGGAGACCGCATCCTTTTACAGCATCCAAGGAAACATTTGCCAGGGTGTCAGAAGCTTTCTGCTCATCATCTCCAAGAAACGGCCCCTCAAGGGTCATGTGCAGCTCCTCCGAAATCCTAACACTCCGCATGAGAAAGAGCAGATACAGGCTCCCAAGGCTGCGCCTATTTCTTTCATGGGCCTGTTGAAAATCCTAATGAAAACCAAGTTTCTCTTGTGCTCTGCCTGCACCGCTGAGTCGAAAAGCGAGGAGTTGACAACAAGGAAAAGAAATCCCGAGACACAGTTTTGTGTTTTTTTTTTTTTTCTTTTTTTTTTTTCTTTTTTTTTTTTTTTTGGTGGGGAAGTAATTTGGCGTCATCCCCCGCGTCTGGCCTTTAAATGAACACATCAGCAGCAAGTCGCTGTGTTCCTGCTTCCCTTCGGGTCTGGGTTGGAGGCGGCCCCTCTCTGCTGGAGAGGCAGAGCTGAATCATTTGCCCCGTGGGTCAAAGCCATGTGCTTTTCACCAGGCCCCGTCATTTGGGAATTCTGCTCGAAACAGATTCTGAGCACACTTTCTCAAGCAATAGCCACGATAATTAGTCATTAGCACCTATCATGTTTTGCTTCTTTAATAGCCGGAGGATAGAACATTTGTTAATACTTAGTGGTGTTTTCTTGGGGTTTGTTTCTGTTAAATCAGAACCTTTTGGAAGCAGAGCCCGCAGTTGCAGGCAGCTCTCCTAAGGTCTGCAGTTGCATCTCCGTATCCCAGAAGGGCACAGTCAGTTTTTCTTGGTTTCTTTTGGGCTACAAAAGGCTTCCAGGTTAGATTCTGGTTTGTCCTTTAAAAACAGCTCGTATCTGTGTGTCAGATACACCCATGGGGAAGGACATTTCACAAAATGAGCACGGTCTTCTCTTGAGGGTTGCCTGTGGTGGCACTCATCTTTCTTCTCTCCGTCAGGTCGGGTCTGGTTCATCTCATCCCCCTTATCCCCGGGAGGACAGCTTGCTTCCCAACTGAGAGGACCAGGCCCCTTTATCCTTGTTTAGATGAGGATGAAGCTGTCCATTTAACGCAGGGCCAGAAGGAGGGAGGTTCTCCTCTACCTCAGCACTTGGCTCCCACGTGGTGCGGATTGCTCCCATCTGCAGGTCTTGGGTACCGAGACCGTCGAGGTGAAGCGCACGGTGCCAGCTTTGAAGGCACATTCATTTTTGCAGGTTTTTCTCCTTTCTGTTGCCAAGTTAGGCTTACTTTAAAGGCTACTTGGTTTGAGAAGCTCTGAATGAATAGGTAATTTTAAAGCTTTTTGCTTGCTTAAATGAAATAGCATTTAAGGGCGGTTGTTTAATTAAACAGCTACTTGGTATTGTTAACAAAAGATTAAACTCAGCAGCGACTCTCCTGACTCACAGATGCCTTGGGAATTCAATGACCTTGAGTTTGCTGCGCTTGAGTCTTGCCTTGGACACTTGGCTTCCTTTCCCGAACGCTTTGCAGAGCGGAGCGAGGCTCCACGAGGCTGCGGGGTGAAGCAGGCGCCTTTCACCCGGAGCCACGTAAGAAGAAGGGATTGTGCTGACCGAGTGCATTTCTTGCTCGGAGCATGCCCTCAGGTCACGGCGGATCGCATCTGGGGCTGCCTCTGGCAGCCGGCCGCGGCAGTTTGGGGTGCTGGCTGCTCGGGGTGTTTGGCTGAGATTCTTCATTTAGGAGACGGAGCGACGGGAAGCAGTGGTGCGTGATGGCACTGGTGTGAGAAGCGACCCGGCCGAGGGATCACCTGGGATGGAAGCCCCATGTCCCAGCCAGGTGGTATCTCCTTCATCCCTTCCTGCGTTTTGGCATTTGGGGGGGTTACGGGGCCCAGGGAGTGGCCAAGTTGGCTGGAAATGAGCATTCACCTGTTCCTTCCCCGTGTTCCCCCCCACCATAACTGCCCAGGAGTGCCTTCAGTCATGCCGTGGCTAGCTGTGGGACTGCACATTGGGATTTAAAGTAGGGTAAGAACCTCGTGGATGCAGATTTCTGTTCGGAGAGGTCCCTGCTGGCTGAGGAAGCAGGGGGCTGGCGACCTGCTGTGGCTAATTGCCCCGAAGTGGCCAAGCCTGATGATGAGCACAGCCACGGCAGCGACCCCGCGGGGGAGCAGCCCCTCGCCAGCCGCCCACGAGCATCTCCTCCCGGCCAGGTGACACGAGCCAGGTTTTTGGGGTTTTAATTAGCTTGGCTTTGTATTTAAAGCACATCTTGGGCATTTCGAAGGCTGTCGTACGGCATGTCTTGTCCGCGAGTGCTTTTCATGAGACTTGTGGGGCTGTGTTTTCCGGGCTGTGGCAGTACAATCTGGAGCTGTGAGAGAAAACCCTCGGGGGCTAATCCGTGGCTGCAGGCCAGGTTCTGCATAAACCAGTCTTATTTTTTAAGTCCATTTTCTCCGGTACACTTTTTTTTGGCCTGCAAAAGACTTCTTCATTTAAAACGAAGAACATAACACTCTCTCTTTCAGTTGGTCTTCTGGCCGGGAGCCAGGAGTGCCCACAACAGCTGTACCACAGTTTAAACCTTCAGTCTCTAATGGTTTGGGGAACATTAGGGTTTTTAAGGCTTCAACAGGTCTAGAGTAAATAGTGATCAATAAAGAGTAGCTCTTCTTTGTATCCTTACGCTCTCGGCGCTCTGCACTAGAATAAAGCATGCTTAGAATATAATCACTGCCAAATTAATATCCGTGAAAGGTTCTTTTTTTTTTTTTTTTTAGGGAATCACAGAGAAACCTGTTTCCCTAAAAGAAGAGTTTGCAAGAGTTCAGCGAGCAGGAGCCGGGTCAGAGCCATGTGAAAGCTGGCACGTAATGCCCCGAGACGTGTGCCCTGGTGTCGCAGCCCGCGGGGAGCGCGTGGACCGGCTGCTCCGGGGCAGGGACAGCAGCTTGCAGGGGTCCCTGTCTCTTCCACCTTCTGCCGCCCACCCATCTCTGTTGGTAGGGTTGTGTAAATGCCTGGTCGCTGCCGTGCTTCCCATGAGCTGCACTCAGCGTGGGCCGGAGCGCTTGGCTCCTTGCAGGTGTCACCTCCTGGGCTGGAGGAGGGTGGCCGAGGTGGAGCAGAGGTCCCTGGTCCCAGTCGCTCTGGGTTGGAGCCCTGGGGAAGTCTCGCAGAGATTCGTTTCATTCTCAGCTCAGGTTTCCAGCTTTTGGCAGAGGCGAGAAGTGCCACTGAGCGTTCAGAAGTTAACCTGCCTGGCTAAGGGGTTCTTCCTGCGTGGCAAGCCCCATCTTGAAAATATTCCTGCTAATTTTCTTTCGCTAGGGGTTCCTATCCGTACTTCCACTGGGAAGTTTCATAACATTTTCCTACCCATCAGTATCCCATTAAAACTCGGTTGTGTAATCTAAAAGCCTTTCTGCTTTCATGGTTTCCTCTTGTAGCTAATTCAGAATGCCCTAGATGGCAGTTCTGGAATAAATGCACTCAGGCTGCATGGTCTTGATTTTGGTTTTGTATAAATTGAAAACAAGATCTGAAATTAAACCCTATTGTCCGTTTCCCTTTAAATAATAGTTGCCTAATTATGAGTTTTAAGAATATTTATCTAATGCTGCAATACTCTTTGGCAAGCGTGTGCCTATGGTTGTAGTTAAAATGTCGATGGGATCTCCAGCCTGTTGCCGTGCACATTTCATTCGTAGTGATATACCTGGGGGGAGAGTGGGCAAGAAGGTGAACGGGGGCAGGAATGGAGAAGGGGGGAGGGTGATGAGCCGTGGAAAAATGTGCTGGCTTTCTCAGCCCGGCTGAAATTCCTCCCCTTCCTTCGAAATTAATGACATTTGTTCAGGTTAAAACCCAAGCACACGCAGGTTGCTCCTGCGTTGTCCGCCGTGATCCGCTGAGGTTCAGGTCGAGGTATGTGCACATCTGGATCGTTGGGATAGCGGCGATTAAACCCAGGTGTCTGCTTATCCCGGGGATTCGATGTCTGTCCACAGTAATGGGAAAAATGCGATTGAAGGCCTAATAAAACAGGGCTTCCGCGGGGTCCGAACAGCTGGTAGAAGCATCACGTGCCCTGCCTGAGCGGGGGGCCTTTCTGTGCGTGTGCTTTTCCTGTTAGTGCTCGGTTCAACTGTCGTCATACTTGGGTCTTGGTTTTGTTTGTCATTGGGATTTTAGCCCCGCTAATTTTTACAGCCCTCAGTAACGCAGACTGGGTCCGCTTCTAAACAAAGCCGCCGTGTCCGCTCCTCCGGCAGGTCGGTGGCATTTGTGTTTCGATGCAGAATCAGCCTGAGATCTGTAAAACGCCCATTGTCCAGGCTGGTGTACAGCTTTGACCTTGAGGGTCAGATTTTTTTTTTCCATCTCCTCGTTTTTCTTTCAGCTTATTTCGCACGTTATCATCCTGGTTTGCGTGCACCTTTCACTGTGTCTGCCCGAGCCACTGGGAGCTGTAAGGCTGGTCTGCCTGCTCCTCTTACAGCGTGGCTGTCCGCAAGGCTTCTGGAGCGAATCGTAGCTCGCTATCTTGCTTTGAGAAAGCAATTTCCATTTTAAAGATGCCTTTATTCCATCCCACAAACACGTCCTGTGCTGCCTGCCTTCTGGAGCTGCTGCCGGAATCTCAGGTGCATTGTGCTTTCCACTGACATTTTAAATGTCAGGGGGGCTGCAGCTTTTTCATCCTTCCTGCATGGCAGTGCAGGACTTCGGCTGGCACGTTCAGCACCTTGACCAAAGCGTTCATCAAACTGGGTATTTTGGTGCCTGGACTCTGTAGCTCTAATGCCTGAACAGCATTAGGGTGTGATGGAAAAGCTGTCATCATCCGTGCTTACTATATATTCTGTATCCTTCTTATTGTTTTATTACCATTATTAAAGCCCAAGGGAAGCAAAGGAATAGTAAGAGTTTTGTAGTGAAGGTTTTGTGTTTGTATTTCCTGGCGATTGCTGTTAGGAAGAAATGAGCTTAGGATCTCCTCACTGCCCAGTTGTTTGGCTGACGCTGGTGTCTCCAGAGTGGGCTGCAGTAATCCCAGATCCACGGTAGATGTTTCTCTCACCAGTTTGCAATGAATAATCCTCTTAATTTCCTCGACTAGCAGCTGGTATTGCTACAACCTGTGCCTAAAACCAAGAAGGGCTTATTCAGAAAGCCTTCTGGCCGCGCGAGCAGGGAGGCATTTTCTCCCCGTGGGGGGCTGCGTGGGCTGAGGTTCCCAAGTATGGCTAACTTCTCCTTCCTCTCTTCTAGATGCAGCAGCTGTTTTACGAAAATTACGAGCAGAACAAAAAGGGCTATATCAGAGACCTGAGGAACAGCAAAATCCACAGGGCTATCACGCTGCACCCCAACAAGAACCCCCCCTACCAGTACCGACTCCACAGCTACATGCTGAGCCGCAAGATAGCAGAGCTGCGCCACCGCACCGTGCAGCTGCACCGAGAGATCGTCCTGATGAGCAAGTACAGCAACACGGAAGTCCACAAAGACGACCTGCAGCTGGGGATGCCGCCCTCCTTCATGCGGTTCCAGCCCCGCCACCGGGAGGAAATCTTGGAGTGGGAATTCCTTACGGGCAAGTATTTGTACTCGGGTGCCGACGGGCAGCCCCCTCGCAGAGGAATGGACTCTTCGCAGCGGGAAGCGCTGGACGACATCGTTATGCAGGTCATGGAAATGATCAACGCGAACGCCAAGACCCGGGGGAGGATCATAGATTTCAAGGAAATCCAGTATGGCTATCGCAGGGTGAATCCCATGTACGGGGCAGAGTACGTGCTGGACTTGCTGCTCCTCTACAAAAAGCACAAGGGGAAGAAGATGACCGTCCCCGTCAGGAGGCACGCGTACCTACAGCAGACCTTCAGCAAGATCCAGTTCATGGAGCACGAAGAGATGGATGCCAAAGAGCTGGCCAGCAAAATTAACCAGGATTCCGGATCCTTGTCCTTCCTCTCCAACTCGCTGAAGATGTTTGTTCCGTTCCAGCTCAGCAGATCAAAAGTGGAGAGGAAGGAGCTCAAAGACCAGAAGATCAACATCCTGATTCCTCTCTCCGGACGTTTTGACATGTTCGCGAGGTTCATGGGGAATTTTGAGAAGACGTGCCTCATTCCAAACCAGAACGTCAAGCTGGTCGTCCTGCTCTTCAATTCCAACTCCAACCCCGACAAAGCAAAACAAATCGACCTGATGAGAGATTACCGCTCCAAATACCCCAAGGCCGACATGCAGGTTTTACCGGTGTCTGGGGAGTTCTCGAGGGCACTGGCTCTGGAAGTCGGATCCTCTCAGTTCCAGAACGAGTCTTTACTTTTCTTCTGTGATGTTGACTTAGTGTTTACCACAGAATTCCTCCAGAGGTGTCGAGCCAACACAGTTTTGGGTCAACAAGTATATTTTCCCATCATTTTTAGCCAGTACGATCCAAAGATTGTTTATAGTGGAAAGGTTCCTAGTGACAATCATTTTGCCTTCACCCAGAAAACAGGTTTCTGGAGGAACTATGGCTTTGGTATTACCTGTATTTACAAAGGTGACCTTCTTCGAGCTGGCGGCTTTGATGTCTCCATCCAGGGCTGGGGCCTTGAAGACGTAGACCTATTTAACAAAGTCATTCAAGCTGGCTTAAAAACTTTCCGAAGCCAAGAAATCGGAGTAGTCCACGTGCATCACCCTGTCTTTTGTGACCCCAACCTTGATCCAAAACAATACAAAATGTGCTTGGGGTCCAAAGCTTCGACGTATGGGTCCACGCAGCAGCTGGCTGAAATATGGTTTGAAAAAAATGACCCGAGTTTTGGGAAAAGCAGCAATACTAATGGCTCGGTGAGGACAGCCTAATGTCCAGCTATGCTGGAAAAGACTTTTTTTTTAATTATCTAATTTATTTTTGGGAAAACGTTTTTTGATAATTCACTTTTAAAAGACCACACAGGATATATTTTAGAAATCATCGTTGTTTTCTTACAAAGTGCTCATTTTGAGAAGAACAAGGCCGTTGGTTTCTTTTTGTTGTTGTTGTTGTTGTGTTTTTGTTTTTGAACAAAACTGTGATCAATATTTGCCTTCAGACAAACAAACAAAAAATGTTTAAGAATTTTCTGACCGACCTGCGGAAGCCTGACTTGAATTAGAATTTCCTTATGAACAAAAGATTGTTTCCTACCTTTTCCATTGCTGTCTTCGTTGCTAGGATTCTGTAAATTGGGACCCGAGCGGTCAAGCAGAGTGACAAAACGCTGTATCTAAAAGTTGTTGTGACTGCTGCAGTGCGCAGATTCTGCTCTTTTTGTTAAGGATAGCCATGGTTTTTAAAATTGTGTTGGAACAAAACGAATCAGTGTGGCGATGGGAGGGGTGTTCGTTGCAGGAGGTTGTTTTTTTTTTTTCCAAATGGCTGATTATTTCAGTTAAAAATACACTTCCACTTGTTATGGCCAGGCAACTTGGAGGGAGGGGAGGAAGTAAGCACAACCAGCGAGCAGATGAGTCCTCGTAGAAATTTTTGCCTTTTATATTCGGTCCGTGCATGGATCCAGTGTTGGAAGAATCCGTGGTGGATTCTGAGTGTTACCCTCATCCGCTGGCCTGTCTGGAGCTGAGGCCGTGTGATAGAGAGAGGCTGAAGCATAAATGAATGAAATAAATCAAATGAGAATCTCTCGCAGAAAAGCGACAGTACACGATGAAAAATTAGCGCTCCCTAACGAGGACTTGGAAAAACCTTCCGTATAAAGTGTACTGCACCTGATTGCATCGATTTTGTTCAGTTACGTAATGTTAATGGGAACAATTATTACATTTGATTACTAGTTTTGTTTGGTTTGGATTTGTTTTCTGTATCTGATAGACCTTTAATTTATTTAATATCCATTGTTTTAGGTTCTTGACCTTTCCTTGAATATCTGTTAGTCATTTTAATATTTTATATATATATATATGTGTGTGTAAATATATATATATATATTAGGAATGTATTGCATCTTCTCACTGATAAGGTAGTGTACGTCATATGTGCAGCAGATGATCTCCAAAGATTACTTTCTAAAGTATTTTTTCTTGGATCTTTTTTTTTTTTTTTTCCCCCAAATTTCTTTAACATTTTTGGAACGACTTAACGAAAGCTTAGGAATTTTTTTTGGTATTCTAAGAGGAACTGGGGATGGGGAGGCTGAATACAAGGAAAGTGTGATCCCTATGAATTAACACCTAGCAAGGTTAGAGAAAAATATACAAAACAAAGTGCCTTAAAGCCAGAAAGGGAACCCTTTACACTGAGACTTAAGCAGTGAATGGACGTTGTCGGTGAAGCAGATGATCTCTCGGGACCTACCTACCTGTAAATATCTTGCTCAGCAGAAACAAAAAATAAAAACCAGCGATCAATATATTTTTCTATCGTATCCTCCAGCACCATTTTGTCTCGTTGCTCTCAGTTCCACTTTGCCTACTCTTTGGGAAGTGGAGAATGGCGAAAGAAAGGAGAAGAACCGATGCCGAGGTTGTTGCCACGTCTGAGGGGATCTGATGGAGTAATTGCTATTCCAGTAGAAAAAAAAAAAAAACAAAAATAACCATTGTTTACACACGTATGGAATATGAACTGCAACTAGCGTAGAGTCGATGTCTTATAATGTTCATCGTTTTTTGGTGACAGTCCCAAGGATGTAGGTACTTGGATGGATTCAGTGCATGGAACTTTTTTTTTTTTCTTTTTTTTTTTTTTTTTTAAAGACTTGCTTCTAAGATGCAATAAAGATTTTTTATTTGCAACCGGAGCTCCTCATGTCGTCTGCCTCCGTCCGTGCCCGTGACGCAGCGTGGGTGCAGCCGTGAAGGTGAAGTGGCCTGGGGAGGTAAAGCCAAACCAGCCCCTCTCTTCCAAAGGGTTTTTTGACCTCTCTGCTGTGTTTCAGCCTGGAAGGAGCCTTGTGCCACCTCGTTGGGCTGGGGGAGAGGGAGAGCAGCCTTCGTGGCAGGTCCCTGGGTGCTCCCACTTGGGTTTAGTGGGGGCTTTGGGCTTGTCCCTGGGGAGAGATTAAAAGTGCTCCCGCTGCTAACAGAGACATCTGAAAACATCCGTAACGACACATCTGAAGTGACAAGGCTGAACAATTGAGTCGCGTTTTGTGTATTTAAGACGCGGTAAAAATAATTGTGGAAAGCTTTGAGTACTTCCTTTTAATAGCTCTGCTGCCTTCATCATGAGTGTTCAGTACTGGTGTGGGGCTTCTTAATCTGAAAAATAAAGTCCCAGAGCAAGAGTTTTAGGGATTACAGAAATGTTTCTTTGCAATAGGGAAGGGAAAAAACCACAGCTTGTATTTATGGCTGCAGAACAGAGCTCGAAGAGTTCGAACCCTAAAGAACTGCACCAGAGGATGGGAGAAAAAATCCCTATCCTTATGCTGCATTTATTACAGTTTATGATTATGCACGAGTTCTTTAGCCCATAACAGCTGGTAGAAGCAGAATGCATTTAAATGGAAAAAGGCATTTAATAAAAAGCACCCATCCAGCACGAGGCTGGTTTTTTTTCAGTTGCTGCAGTTCTGGTCCAGCTCCCCGATGAGCCCAAGCAGCATTAAATGTGAATTTTACACCAAGCTCGGAGTCAGCTCCTGGCGCCCACATCTTAACCGAGCACGTATTTTATGGACTTGCAGCGTCAAAGTAATCCATTTTAGAGTTCCATTTCAAATTAGAACCATGTATGATAAAGGCTAACCTTATAAAACAACATTTTATGCTGAAATAAGCTCGATTTGTTGCCCGAGTTTAAGGAGGTTGCACAGGTGGAAGCCACTGGCCCTCAGGTGCTAACCCAGCCTTCAGAAATTACTTTTGGAGCTGGGACTTTGGGCTTGCAGTTTGCTTCGTTTGTTCGGTTCAGGGAGAAGTTTTCTAAATTTTGAAAGGTGAATTAGCAGCGGGGACGCCAGGAGCATTGCCTGCAGCCTGTTCAGGACCTCAGGATGTGAGGATGTCACTCTGAAGCAACGCGGTGACCGAGAGCAGTTTGCTCAGCTGCTTCTCCGTGCTTTAAAACTGTTAAAAAAAAAAATAAATGCAAGGCACTTCTTTCCCTCGTTCTCCCTGCGTGCTTAGCCATGGTGCAGGGTGGTGAGGGCGGCCTGGCCGAAATCCGTGGTGAGCCTCGGGCTGGGGCGACACCGAGGCTGCACTGGGCTCCGTGCATCACACACAGGAGTTAAAGACCTGATCCTTCAGGGAGGAGCTGGATTTACTGCCACCCTTCTCTAAAAGCGCTTCCCTCTCAGCAGCTTCTGCCCTTGCTCAAGGATAAATGGTGGTGCACAGAGGGGATGGGGGACGAGAGGGAACGGGACGGGGAACGGCGGCGCGGCGCTTCGGTGGCCGCAGCGCTCGGAGCGCCTCTTTGCAGGTTAAATATTTGTGTGCAGCTTTGCAGAGTCACGGTCTGTGGAAGGATTTCAAGTTCTGGTCCTTCAGGCACAGTGGGTTTTTATTGCCCTGAAAATGAGTTACCAGCTTTGGCCTTCAAGCGAGTTCCCTGGACCTGGCCGTGCGGCGCCTTCCAGCAACATCAGCAAGAAGGTCCCAGCCCCGAATCTGCTTAGTCTGGAGTTTTCGGTGCTGGGCTAACTTTACGCTGCAAATCATTAGACTAAGTCGTTTTGCATGAATACTTGCTAAAAATATTCCGCTTGCACAGCCAGCCTCACTCGAGAGATTGTTGGAAGACGTCCTTCAGAGGCCGTGCAAGCCGCGCAGTGCGAGCAGGTTTCTGTTCGCCCGGGCAGACGCTGCCGGGTCCCCCCAAGCGCTTTTCGTGGGGATCAGGTCATTGCGCCCTGTCTTAATAAATGTTTTTGTGCCCAGCTCTGTAATCTCTACTGCTCTGGGATCATGAGTTATTGCTCTGGCTGGAGCTAATCCACTTTTTTTGTTGTTCGTATTGCATTCAAAGGGTTTTTTCTACATGGGACAGAGGCAGGCTTGGGGACGTCCTCAGCTCCCATGGCTTGGGCACATTGGAGCCGTGGTGCACTCATCCCATGGGCTGCACCCTGCATCCTGCACCCGGCCGCTGCTGCCCCAGGAGCTTTGCTTTCCTCTTCCAAGCTGCTGTCGACGTTTTCCGGGGGCAGGAGCCCCAAAGCGGCTCCTCGGGGGGGAGCGGCGCTGCCAGGGCAGAAATCCACCAGGCTGCAAATCACCTTTATGAGCGGGGAGAAAAAAAAATATTAAAAAAAATCGAATTAACATCAAAAAAAATAACAGACGGAATACCGGGCTGGCTGTATTTACTTTCACACTTTAATTCAATAAAAACCTCGACTTTAAATGACCTGAATGGGCTCCAAGGTTTCCAGCGGGCTGGAAGCAGGGGTCCCCGGCGCAGGGGAGCTTTGCTGGGCACGGGGCCGGCTCCTGGCTCCTGCTTTGCTGCTCGCCCCCTCTTTGTTCCTTTAGAGAAGGAAGACAAAAAGGAAAAACCCACAAAACCCACACCTTTCTGCTTTGACTTTTCAATGACAGGGATCCTACAAAAGGGCACAGTTAAAAGCCGCTTGAGTGATTGCGTGCTGAAACAAATGCCCAGAGCAAACAGGCTGTGACATGGGGAAGATGGGTGCTGTTTGCTCTGCTGGCGTTGGCTCCACGGGCAGTGATTTGTGTGGTTCTGAAACTAAAGGTGGGCCCTGGGGCACCTGTCCCTATCCCTAACCCCTATCCCTATCCCTGGCTCCTTCCCCATCCTCATCCCTTTACCAACCCCCAAACCTATCCTTCCTCCTTCCCATTCCCTCCTCCACCCCTTCCTCATCCCTTCCCCTTCCCGTCCCCATCCCCACCCCCTCCTCCTTCCCTAACCCATCCCATCACCATTCCCCTCCTTATCTCCAACCCATCTCCATGGCTGCAAACCCGGGGACGTGGCCGATGGCTTCTGTCTCCCCAAGCCGATGCTTTCCTTCATTTCTGCTCTCCAGAGCAAGCACCGCGGTCCTGTGCCTGGCCCGCAGCCCCCCCCAGCCCTGGCTTCTCCCCCAAAATAATAAGAAAAAAAAATAAAAGAGGCAAAGCTGCGGGGCACTGCCGGGATCACTGCCCCCGCTCCTGCTTCCCAGCCAGCTCCCCGCCTTGAGACGTGGCCAAAGTAATTCACGTCAAAACGCAGACAGGTTTGGGAGTCTAGGTGGAAAGGACTTTGTTTTTTTAATGGAATTTTTTAATTGCTTTTTCTCCGAGCATCCCTGGGCCGGTTCTGGCAGGGCCCGGCAGTGTTTCCAGCCGCTGTTTGCAGGCAGCGTGCGCGGAGCTGGGCCGAGCGCCGCCGCCTTCTCCCAGGGAAGCAGGAGCTGCGTGTAAGCAAAGCGCACAAAGGGAATCGTGAATTGTTTATTTCTTTTTTGGGAAAAAACTTGGAACAGCTGAAAAGTTCCCGGGTTTGTAACAGCTCCTCTCCCCCCCCAGCCGGGGATTTGGGGTGCGGAGCACCCCTGGCAGCCCCGTCCCCGTGGTGCCGCCCGCATCGCCCAAACCCCTCAGAAACCCCCATCCCCAGGGGTCAGAGTGACAGCTCCCCAAGGAGCGTTTATTAGGGCCGGAAGATGTTGAGAAGTGCTTAATGGTGCGGAAACCAGCAGCCCCCTGCACCTCCCGTAACAAGGCCCCGGGGGTGCCGGGACCCCCCCATGGCTGCCCCGGGACCCTGCGGCCGGCGGCTGGTGGGGGGCTTCCCGCGCCGTGAAAATGCTGCGTAAAAGACCCTATTGTCAAGCAGAAGAACTAAGAAATAAAACAGGACTGAATTGTGCAGAGGAGCCTTCCCCGGCTCATATTTTTCCTACGGAGAGGGCCCGGCGGCAGGGGCCCCGCAGGACGCGGCGCGGGCGCCTTAATGCTGCATTCAGCAGCGCTGGCCCCATAAAGTCCCCTTGTAGGGCCCAGCGGGGCCGCGATGAATGGGGCCCTGTGGCCGTGCAGGGAGGCCTGGGGGTGGCAGAGAGCCCGGCCCCGCTGCGAGGTTCCCCGTTCACGCCACAGAGAGGTTTTGGGGCTGGGTCTTTGGGGTGGCCGCAGTGCCCAGAGCCACGGGGATTGTGCCCAGCGGGGTCTGGGGAAGCACCGAGCGATTCCCATCTGTCCCCAAAGCCTCTGGTGTGTCCTGTGCTCCTCTGACTGGGACAGAAGTGCCCCAGATGCTGGGGACCGCTGCGGGGCCATGTCACGGAGACAGGGATGTGTGCTGGAAATGTGCGGGCACACAGAGTGATGGGGAATAAAAATCCAGGGGAGGGCTCGTCTCAGGCAGGAGGAGGCGTCCAGTGACATCCGTGTTGGGCTGGGACCGAGAGGATGCTGCCGAAGGTGCCTTATGTGTTTTTAAATCTCACTGACATTTCTCTAGGCACTGCAATGCAGTGAGGAAGACGAACCACCCGACCCAGCAGGGCATCAGCCGCCTGCTGCCCACAGCAAATCCCAGCCCTGGGACACGGTGCTCCTAAACCCCACACGGTGCCCCCATCCCAACCCTGTCCCTGTCCCTATGCCCCAGGGTGAGCCGAGGACATGCTGGCAGCCCAAAATAGCCACCCTATTTCCTGTCCTTTTAACATTTGCTTAAAGAAAACCAATTTCTGGGAGCACCCAGCCCCACAGCCATGGGACAGCGCTGGAAGAGCGCAGCAGGATTTGCTCCTGCCCCACAACGCACCCCAGCACCACCCAGCCACCAGGAAAATGTGGCTGGAAATCAGTCCCCTGTTCCTGGGCTTTGGGGTTTTTCTGCCTTTGAGCCCTTTTCTCTCTCCCCAGGCAAGGCAGGGCAATGGGTGCTGCTGCTCTCCGTAGCTGCCACCCATCCCGCTGGGAGCAGAGCGAGGTTTTGCTGGGAGGAGGGTTGGGAACGAGCACTGAAATCTCCCAAGCTGAACTGGTAGGGTTGGCGTTATTTTCTTGTTCATTTTTCCTCCTGGGGATTTTACTCCCGTGACACATGCATCGCCTACCTATTGGGGCCGTGCACTAACACGGTTCTGGGTTTGTTGGGGATTTTGCCCTGACTCCCCGGTTGGAAGCTCTTTGGGCTCCTGGTCTCTGACCCCACATCCCAGCAGGTCTCTGCCCGGTTCCACATGCTCGCTTCCCGCCCCGCAGCAGCTCCGTCCCCCACCGCAGCCCCCCCGGCCCCTCTCCCTTCCCGGCCGACCATCCCGACCCGCTGCAGACCGTCCTTTCCCGGCAGCAGGATTTTCAGAGCGGTGACTTTATGATGTGTCTGGGGGCGGGCGGGCATTTAATAACAGCCTGGGAGCTTGGCCGCGGGAGCAGAACAAAGGCTGCTTTGTGCCGGGGCCCGGTCTGTGCCCACCGCAGGTGACGGCGAGGCTTGGGGTGACTCCTGGGGGCGTTGGTGCAAGCCCCCGGGGAGCGCGGCCGAACATCGGCCTTGGAAGCGGTGCCTGAAGCAGTGCCCAGGATGTTTCGGGGTGAGAGGGACGATAAGGATCCACTGTTGCTCTTCCAGACATTGTTCTCTCAAAGAACACACGCGAGGCTCAATGGAAGTACAAGCTGTTTTACAGCCCCCGGGGGGGCTTCAGGGATTGCTCATGCAACTGCTGGGGCAGGGCCGAGCCATCTCCTCGCTCCGTGTGGGACAGCACAGGGCCTGGGGCTCCACCAGCTGCTGGAGGGACGGAGACAGGTAAGGCCGTGCCAGGAGATTGACTGATAAAGGATAAATCCCCCGTGGTGCTCACCAGGAGATGCATTTTCATCAGCTGCTGCAAACCCCGATCGCGCCGCAGCTGATGCAGGCGTGGGCTGCCAATTAAAGAGTGCCACCGACGCAGCGCCGCCGTGGGAGGAATCTGTTTATTTTAAGATACACTTTGTTTCCCAAGGAGGATATTTTAGCAGCCTGCAACAGAAATGTGAACCAGACGGTTAACCTGCCCGCTCGGCCTTGGCCAGCCTTGCCGATGCTCACACAAGTTTCTTGGGATAGAAAAAAAAAAAAAAAAAAGAAGGTCCAAAATCCAAACTGTACACCTTTTTACAGGGCGCTTGGCCGGGCTCACTTTTTACACTGCTGTACAAGCTTGGGGTAACGAAGTGTGTTCAGAGCCACCGCACCATCCCAGGCCGCTAATGAAGATAAAATAAAAGCTGCAGCGAGCGGAAGCTGAACAGATACACAGGCAAATTAAGCTTATTGTGTTCCTGATACTCCAGAGTGCATTTACCAAGAGAAAGAGGAGCAGAACAAGGACAGCTTGTAAGCCTTCCCGGTCGCAGGGCTCCTTTCTTGACACTTCAGGAAGCATCTGTCAAACCGAGTGGCTTTGCTTTGTATCTGCTCTCTTACAATTGACTTTGCAACATTGCAATTAAACAGCTCGCTTACTGCGATTGTGCAACGTTAGTGGCTGAGAGATTCATTTTAGGATCTCTCACAGTAACACTGCACCGTAATAGCTTGGAGGAACCAGCAAGGCACCGGCCAGCCAAAGCGTATCGCTGGTTCTTGCACCTGGATGTCCCTGCGCAGCGGTCGCAGCAGGAGCTTCACCTGAAGCAGCCTCTGACAAACGTGCAGGGATGCGGGCAGCAGCCCCGCAGCAGAGGGCTGGCAGCAGGCACATCTCCCCAGGAGCAGGGCGAGTTACAGCCCGCAGAGCCAGCCAGCAGGCGCTGGGGCACTGCAACGTGCTGGGGCTCCCAGGACAGAGCCCGCTGGAGTAAATGGAGCTCTCCTGGCCGACGACACGCACCGTAAAAAAAAGCAGCAGCAGCAGCCAGGGCGTGCTGAGGGGGAGGAGGGAATTTAAAACAGGGAGAAGGAAACTCAGAATAAAAGGGCATGAGCAGAAGTGCAGCCACCGCCACCTCCTGCTCGCAGGGTAGCGTGTGGCAGGCGGACGTGCAGAGTGCCCACGGCCCAGCCTCACACCGGGGCTGTCAGTCTCCAAAATCCCCAACGGGGCTCCAGCAGCTGAAACCCCGCAGAGCTCTTTAGCAGCAAAACAGAGGCACGCTCCCCACACCCCTCTCATCCCCTCCCTGTGCAGGGCTGTGCCCTGGAGTCCAGCTGTGCCCGGAGCAGGACGCGTCCCATCCTTCCTCGGTCCTTGGGTCCCTTGCCACGAGCACTACCTCCGTTTTCGCATGCAGGTTTCGAGCCTTCCCAGCTCTTCGTAGGCCTGGTAGAAAACGTTGAAGTCTCTGGCGCTCCAGCCCCGCCAGACGGCCAGGCACCACTCCATGTTTTCGTTCCTGAAGCAGCACACGACGGTGTCCTTCGCTATGAGGGCAGCATCCACCAGCGTCCTGGGGAACCAAGAGCAGAGCATGGCATCAGCGCGGGGAGCTCTGCTGAGGCAGCACACCGCCCTTAGCCTGGGAGGCACTGCCCCACGAGCTTCCCTTTCCAGCTAGCGAATCTCCTTTTTTTTAGCTGCAAACCCTTGGGAAAGGAGAGCACAGCAAGGAGAGGAATCGGAAACTACGGCATGGCAAAAGCACGCAGATCGGGGACACGAGATTGTGAAAGGGATTCAGGTGCCTGAACGGGAAGACAGGTGCCTAAGTCTGCCGGGGCATTTTGAAGTTGCTGGTAATCTCCTGATCTGCTAAATCCACAGCTCCAGCTGGGTATTTGCAAAATAGGCTGCATCGTGCCACAGCTAACAGGCTGCCAAGAGCTTCTGGGGTCCAAGAGGCCACGTAGAAGCGGGATGGAGCCCACCTCTGCCAGCTCAGGGTACGAGCCCCGAGCCTGGAGCAGCAGCACGGGGACCTGTAAGGTTTGTGTACAAGGAGAGCTGCGTGACAGCATCGCTTGTGGGGGTGCTTCCCTTCACAGCCTCCTAGTGCATTCCCTGATCAAGCAATAGGGACCGAAGCTGGCCCTGCAGGCACCCCAGAAGGAGCTGGCCAGGCAGAAGATGGTACTTCTGTCCTCGCGGGGTTCAAAGGACAAGAGTCCAGCCCCATCTGGGCAATTTCCACCACTCCAACAGCAGATGGGGGAAAACCAGCCCCAAAACACCCCCCAGAAAGGCCCCCAGACCTCAGCAGTGAGCACTGCCCACGAGGGCTGCGTGGCATCCTTGGCAGCTGGATTTTATCACAAGCTGTCCTAAAAAGCCATCTCCTTTCCCGTCCCCCTCCGTGCAGGGCCTGGAGCTGGCTCTGGGTCGCCAATAAACCCCCCCCACGCCCAAGTGAGTAACGGGCCCGGAGGAGGCAGGCAGGATCCAGCGGTCATCCTGCTGCTGCTGGGTGACTCAGCAGGCTGCGTGCCCGACCCGGCCAGCACCCGCGAGCCTGGGGCGGCCGGGACACCTTGCCCAGACTCCACACCTCATTTTTTCCCCTATTTCTTTTCATGAACTGGGCGAAGTAAAAAGAAAAAAATGGAGCTGTCAGCGATACCTGGCTCTCGACTTACCGATAGAGACACTCAATTAACGAGCGGAGGGAATGGCAGGAGCGCTTTGATCTCACGCCGTGTTTACCCAGCGGTAATAAATGGTCATTTATAATCCTTAGCACTGCTTAACCTCCATTTGTTTGGACATAAATAGCACAATCCTAGCCCGGTATTTAAGTGATCAGCAGGAACACTCCCATCTCTCCAGCAGCTATTTATTTACTTGGACTCTCGCTTGCTGCATGAAACATTTTAAATTAATGTATGTAACTGCACCCCCCTGTGCTCCGGGAGCCTTCCCCCGGCCCGGCTCTGCCGGCAGCACAAAGGTGCTCATTTAGAGCCAGAACTTCAACCTGACCCACGTGAATGAAGCCACAGACAAGCGCCGCGCTCTGCATAAATACGCTGCTTGTTCTTAACACAGGGCCCGGGCCTGCCAAGCTCCAGCCATCTCCTGCCAGGTGCCGGTGCCCTCCGAGCGCCGGGAGCCAGCACCAGGCAGGATCAGACCGACACTGATCGTGTTGTGTAAAGCGGCGCTGCTGTCACCTTGCGGGGTGCTTGGTGTCTGTGGCTTTTGGAGACCTGACTGTGGTCACAGACCTCACCCTCCTCCAGCCGGTGGCTTCTCCGATGGTGCTGGAAGGAGAAAGGGAGCTCCCGAGAGCCCCTGGAGCCTGCAGAGCCACCCTCTGCCACCCTCGGCCCCTGGAAACTGGTGTGAAGGGCACCACCGTCCCCGCCAGCCTCACCCGTAGGGAGCCAGTTCCCCAGCCTTCAGCACAGCAATCACTCTGCCCCGCTGGGTGCCGGATTCCTTCTCCAGGCCGATCACGATGATATCCCCTCCTCTCCTGGAAGAGAAACAAGGGAGATTGTACTCGTACTCTGCAGTGGGGACCGCTGGCAGACAAGGAAAACCCACGTTAGATACCCATCCTCTGCCACAACCCCTCCCATAGCAATACGACCTACAGGAAAGGGGGTGCTGCAGTGTGACCAAGTGTGATCCCAGATCTACCACAAGGAGAGCCCCTGTGGCTGGTAAAATCGCGTTTCTGGTGGTTTCCATCAGCTCAACAGGAGGCAACGGGACCTGCCAGAGCTGCGTCTGAGCGAGGGAGCTGCCTGCTGCTCTTTGTTTCCCCATTAGCCAGGGAAACGGGGCGTCGAGTCTCGCCACCCACTTTTCCATTCTGCTGAAATCAGTCTCACGAGACATTAGATGTGACCATTCTGCCCAACACCAGATTTCTTTAAAAAAAGAGGAGAAAAATTGATGTACCATAGTACCGGGAACGTAATTTCTCAATGGTACCGCGATTTTCTGGGCAGGTGAATCACGCTGGGCATGCAACCGTTGCTGAATCAGCCGGAGCTCATCTCTCATCCCTCGGCCCAGGAGGGATTTGGATCAAGTTGCTCTGGTAAGCGACCCACTTACCTGGGGATCCATACGAGGTCTTTCACTGCAAGAACCTTGACAGCTTGAAGATGCTGTGCGTTGTCACCTGCAGGCATCGCATCGTGATCCGGGGAAGGCTTCAGTTCATGAAATTTGTCAGGCTCCTCAAAATCCGTGGAGAGCGGTGCGCTGGAGGAGCTCATGGGTGAGCTGGGCAGGCTGGAGGGGCACCGGGTGAACCTGGTAGGGGGCGAGGAGGAGTAGGAGGACATGGAGCAGTAGTCTGTGAGTGAGTCCTGGTGGTTTAAAATCTGGGTGCCAACCTCCGGGCTGTAGATAATGCTCATATCCGCCAGCGAGTTTCCCTCCGGGGCTTTGGGGTTTATGGGTGCGGTGGCTGGGATGACGGCGGAGGGCTGCTGGATCGTGAACATGTCTCGGAGGGGGCTGCAGTCTCCGCAGAAGTAGCGGGCGCAGAGCTGGTAGGTGGTGACGTGGTACATGACCAGGAAGTTGCTCTTATCGTCCAGGCACCAAACCACCTCCTCCCCATGGCACTCGGAGTTGCAGGCGATGGACGTGATCACCGACGGCGGGCTGAAGGGCTCCAGCCTCCTGCTGATCTCCATGGTGGAGCAGTCTATGATGAGGATGCCGGGGCCGTTGCTGTACCAGACCTCCGCCCCGCTGTTGGTGATCTCCATGGCCTTCACGGGGTAGGGGTTCTGCCGGGGGTCGTCATCGGAAATGTTGAACTTGGACCTGTTCGCCGTGTGGGAGCACAGGTAGGAGCAGGTGTCTGCTGGGATGCCCTGGGCTACCGAAAACACTGCTACGAGGCCATCCGACAAGCCGGCCAGCACCACGTACGAGTTCTGCAAGAAAGAGTCGGCAGGTTGTCTCTGGATTCTTTACCTCCTTCCAACACAAAACCTTCCAATCCCAGAGGCTCTGGCTGCCTCTCACAAGCCTATGAGTACACGAGTAACTTACCCCAAATCACTCAGCGATAACAGCAACAGAAAAAGAAGTCATTACATGGACGCTGCTGCAGAGCCATACTCCTCTCACCCAGTATTACCTCTCTTTATTGGCAAGGGAGGATAGACGGGCCTGGCAGCCAGCCCTGAAGGTTAACAAATTCAAGCTGGAACATGTTCAGAGACAGCCATCACGATCCCAGGAATCCAGCTGTAGAAACCCGGCTCACATCCAGAAAGGAGTAAAGCACAGTGAAGCTATTGCTATCAGGCTAGGTAGGAGAGGAATGGAAGAAATGCAGGAGGAAATGGAAGGAGAGGGAGACAACCCAACGAGAGCATGGAGTGATTGCATCTGATGTCTGCTGCCCCGATAGCTCCACTCCTCCCAGGGATGTGCTCTCAGCCCGGGAGCCCCGGCAGCTCATGGACATCCCAGCTGAGGGCACAGAAGCAGCAGCAGCTCAGCAAAGCGGCTGCTGAGTGCCGTGAACAATTCTGTAGGTAGTTAAAACCTGCCCCTGACTACAGATGTGTTCACTGCAGGAGCTGAGGCCAGCACTGAGCTCCGGTATGCCGTGTCCTGTGGACGGGAGCTGGTGAGAAGGCCACAGCTCACCACAGCTCCAGCTCCCCGCAGCAGTGCAAGGGGCTGTTAAACAGACAGGGAAATGGCTCACTTGGGAATTAACTCCCCCTGACCTTGGGTCCGTACCAGAAACTCCCCATCTGTGCAGCAGATAAAACAATGCCTACCTCAAAGGCCTTTATTTCCTCCCCAGGGAGCAATAACTTCTAAAAAAAAAAAAAAAAAAAAAAAAAATAAAAGCCTCTTTGCCCAGGGCTTTTTCGCTGATACAAACCAAAGCGAACAGAACCGAACTACGTGGCGCTGCCAGCTGACCTGACACAGCCTCACCCCTCCACGGCCCCGTCGTGGCAGAAAGCTCTGCCTCCTGGCATGCCTGGGGCTCCAGCAATGCTGCCTGCCTCTGTGAGGTGGGACGGGGACCTGGCGTCACCCGTTGCTGCTCAGAAATCAAGGGAAAGCTCCTGCCCTTCCAGGGATCCTGGCTGTGCCAGCCCCATAAGATAGCTCCCAGGCTGCTGAGGTCTGCAGGGGCCAAAATCAGCGTCTTGAGTTGCTCTCAGATATCGAGGAGCAGAGAGCACAGGGATAAGTATTAGTTTAATTGATAGCACTGTTTGCAAGGCTCGTTAAGAGCCTTGGAGTAAACCACGCTATCTGCATACGAAGTGTGAGTAAAGCCATCAGTGTGCTGAGCCCATATGACTAATCCAAATCACGGCAGAACTTCCCTGTAATGGGAAAAACTAGAGAAGCAAGTGGAAAGTTGTGAAAGGGGACTTGGACTTCAACTCAGTCCAGTCCCAGTTCTCTAACAACTAATTAAAAGAAACCCAAGTGGCCTGCAGTGCTCGGTGCCATGGCCCTGCTGCCATGTGGATCTGGTGTGAAGGCTCCTGGATATGCCAGGAGGTTGCATCAATAGGTTGGAACATGGCACAGTGCTTTGCACAAGCTGGGCTTTGGATTTATATTTTTTTTTTCCTTTGGAAAGGAGTTTGATTATTTAAAACAGAACAAAATAAAGCAGAACAGCCCGCATTTCTCTGGTGGAAATGGTCCAACTTTTCAGTCCAAAGGACCCTGCATACCAAGTATTTCTTACTAAAAATGGAAAATTTAAATTGAAGTGGGAACACGTGAAATTAAAAGGTTGAATTTCATTGTTTTAATGATCAGAAAATTGTTGCTGAGTTTCATTATCAGGCGCACTGCAAGAGGGTGAGGAGTTCCGTGATGCTGTGGCTAATGCTGCTTCGAGTGCTTACACTGGCTCGCCTAAACGTACTGGGGGTTTGCTGACCTGGACCGCTCCTCGTGTGACACTGAACAGTGTTAGTCTTCAGAGTCCTCTGTAATTTTGTCTCACTTGCTTTGAAAATGCTGAATTATCCAAGCATAGTCTTCAAAAAAAAAAAAATATTCTCTTGATTAGTGTCAGCTCCTGTAAAACAATCACAATTCCCTCTGGGTTTGGTAGGCCAAAGCCCCCCTGCGCTGAGAAATCAACACCGCAACCAGGCAGAGCTGCACCAGTTATACCCACTGAGCTCTACTGATGGTACCAACCGTGCTGAATTTTAGCCTGTCTAGACTACGGTGGGAGCAAATCTGAAAGATGTTTTGTGCTTTGGGGCACTTGTAACTCATAGACTCGGCTGTCGGGATTTTTTAATCCACTATTACCATCTCTTTGTTTAGAAAAGGGAGAATAAAAGCTCAAAATCCTGAGAAATGCCCTCTACCTGCCATCCCTTGCCTGACGAGGACAACGAGGTGACCCATTTCACGGAAGAGTGCCCCCGGGTGCCACGGACTCACCGGACTTCATTTGGTGCTGGTGAGGCAAAAACTCTCCACATCGGGGTATTACAACAGCGACCAAATGCAGGCAGGGCGGCAGGCTCCAGAAACCTTAAGTAACTTTCTCAGAATTCATTTTCAACATTCGAGCCCCACGAGGAGCCAAGAAAAACACGCAGCAACAAAACTGCATTTGAAGTCTCCGTCTTGCCAGCAGCCCCGCCGTGCCAGCAAGGCAGGCCTCCGAGCAGGGCTGTGACGGTATGTGACGGGCAGCACAGAAGATGAGCTGGCTCCAGACGTCCTGTCCTCGGAGCTGAGGACAGTGCAAGGCTCAGAGCTGCTGGGACGGCCGCAGTGAGCAGGTTAAAAAAATAATAATAATAATAAAAAGCTGCCCCCAGCACCACGGCCTCGGTCACCTCCTCCCTCCTTCCCCGCGGGGTCTGGCACTGCTGGCACCGAAGGCCGCGGCAGGCCGCAGCCTTTAAATGCAGCTTTTGTTTTCGTGTGCTCCAGGTTTCTGCAGGAGGCCAGAGACTCGCACCCATTCAGATCTCTCTCTCCTTCAGCATTGCTTTGTGAGAGTGCTGCAAAACAATTTAGAAAGCATCGTTTTGGTCTTTTTAACCTGTTTGTGTGCTTACTTGTTTTTCTGAAAGGGAATGCACTGAAAACTTTATTGTTTTGTCAAAAACGATGATACTGGTGACAGAAACCATGCAACAAAAAAGCTTAAATTGTACAAGACTTTTCCCTGGCGGGTGAGTTTTGGATTCTGGGCCCCTCTCTGCTGCTTTTAAATTTCCATGATGCTTCCTTTGGATGAGAAACCAAGTTTTGGAAACTGTTTCTTTTGGATCAGCCTTCCCAAGGCAGTCATAAAGAATTCCCCTTCCCAGCAACGTCCCTCGGCGATTCTCTGACTGCAAGTTACCTCACATCTCATCAGCTAAAGTCTTTCTTCCCAGGGACATGTGAGCAATTCTCTTCTCCACTGGACAATAATTACCATGCGATAACTCTGATACAACTCGCTGGGCCATACAGTAAGTTTGACAAGTGTAAGCTTTCCACTTAGCTTTTTGGGAAGAACCGGCTGTGTTGAAAAATGGTTTAGTTTCTTGCCAACCTGGTCTGCACATCCCCATGGCTGCTGCTCTGGCTATTTCACTGCCAAATTCATTCATAGAAAGGAGAGAGGAAAAAGTAAGTCCAATAAACTGAGAAGGAGTGCGCCGAAGGGATGTGGATTTCTGGAAGGTTGGGTAGGGTCGGGGGAGGAAGGGAGGTGTCTAGACTCAATATTACTATTGTAGGGCCTGGTATTATTTATGACATTTTCTAGGCAAGCCACAAACTGAAAATAGAAACCAGGAGACATAAAGCCACGCGTAACCCCTGAGGAATGGTTTTGCAAGCTGTGTGACAGTGGAAAAGCTGAAAGTGAAAGACTCCTTCGACCCTCCTGGACAAAACCTCAGGCAGCACGAAAAAGAAATTTGCCCTGCACATCAGAAATGAAACTCCACGGCGAAGAAACGCTACAGGTTTGGGAGCCAAAGAAAGCCAACAGACACAGCCTCCTGGGGGGTGAAATTCAGCCCTCTGCCAACTTTAGATCTATGCCCTCCTTCAGTCCTACTTACACCATGTTTGGAAGTTAAGTGGTACACCTTACATTAACCATCTGCCTTGGATTCAGTCTGCAGCAGTCTAAGCAAATGAGCTAGAAATGGACAACAATGCAGAGCGGAGACATGCTATAAAGCAGCTTCACTGTTGCTCTAAGAACTGCTCCATACTGAGCTTTTAGACTCCTAACAGTACACTGGCATTTGCAAAAAATACACAGCTACCAATAACATTGGAATGTAATTATATGTTTTTACTCAAGGTGGCTGTAGGCAAACCGGAGATAATTTAGCCCCAAACCAGTTTTTATACATCTCCCAAGACTTGCCCACAATAGGCAGTAATGTCACATTTCGCTTGCCAGTAATTGGATGTTATCATTTCCAGAACCAGATAGATTATATACAGCTTTTGTTATTACCCAGAGGTGGCAGTTCTTGGACTGCATTTATTATCTAAGTGTTCTCATTCAAAACCAAAAAAAAAAAAAAAGAAAAAGAAGTGTGACTGGGCCTAGATAATATTTAAAGATGTCTGTGCACACAAACAACGCTGCACACACACCAAGGAAATAGTGAGTGCAACAGTTAGGATATTCCGAGTCCTGTGTTAACAGTTAACAAATCTCTATACTAATTATTAGTTCACGTCCCCTCTACTTTGCTTGATTGGCCTAAACTTTGTCTTGCAGTGATGTGGAAACACAGCTGGAAAACTTCCTTGTGGAGGAATTTGATCTATTTTGACTATTTTCCCAGCAGGCTTGGAAGTGCCAGCTCTGGTCCCCGACTCAGGTTCATGCCCACGCCTGTGTCTCTTGCTCTGCTGGCAGAGGCACAAAGACCTGGAAACCTTCTCCTCCCACTGCCAAAACATTCCTAGACATTGCAAAGTCCTTCGATGCTGGCTAGTGACAAGTGGCACAAACTCTGGCAGCTTGCCCCTGAAGCAGACAGACGTGTCTCACTAACACTCCTTTTCCAAGTAAGAGCTGGGTTCCTCCTTACCTTTTTGACAACAGGCATTACCAGGAAGCAGCTCACAGTAGAAGGAGTGTCTAAACCTTTCTGTGGAGCCTTTAGAGGACACATGCCTTGCAACCCGTACACTGAAATCTTCTGGTCCTGGGAAAAAGCACATAAAATTCAATAAATTTCAATCACCGTTCATGCTGTTGACATTTGATATCTGGACAAGATCAATTTGGTTCCAAAAACAGTTTTTATTTGTGTTTCTCGATATCCAAAGCTTGGGTTTCTCTTTGTTTTCTCTGGAGACTGTCTGCCTTGTCTGTGGGTAGAAACTGGGTACTGCCTTCCCCCGAATGAGCTGTGGGCAATGTATGCACCATCCAAGAGCAACCAAAATCACCACTACAGGTGTTTTATCACCACTTCTATAACAGAATTTGACACCCTGATTCTGCATAGATCCCAAACGTGTCAGGAGAACTGAAACATGTTTTGTGTTATTTTGCATTAATCTGTCAATTCAAGTAAAGCCAGTATTACACTGTACGTGGAATTACACCTGCTTTACACCTCATGTGTCCACTAAGCTGAAACAGAATACCTGGTTTGGGGAATATTGACGCATTGGATTTTGATCATAAAGGTGGAAATAAAAAGCTTCAAGATTTCTGATTTATACTTTGTCTATACTTCTTGTTATGGACAAATAGGAATATTCAAACTTTGCCTCATTTTGTGAGAACAGAAAATGTCAAATATCTTATTTTTCCTACATGGAAGAAAGATCAATACTCTCATTCAGTTCCAGCATCTATACTACAGCTGAGTGAATTAACCAGCATAAATTACTTATTCAGCAAGTGTAGCATTTTCTTCTCTCTCTGAAACTGAGCTTCAGGAACATTTCAATGTGTTTCAACATTTTTTTATTTGTTTTTTGTCAAATGATTGTGTCAGAACTGGCTGACGCTTAACACAGCCCTTTTTGATGGGCAGACAGGGGCTCTGAGAGATAAATCAGCCATGCTCCCTCACTCTTATCTTTTCAGTCATAGTTTTCCAGGGTGGATACTAAACTCGGGTACCCATTTCCCACCAACTTTCAAATCCCTCAGGCCTCTTTCAAAACCCCACCCTTAATGCATGGTTTCTTTCACTGTTTCCCTTTATCACTTACAGATAAGGACATTTCCCAGATGAAACCCCTCAGCACAGATATGCTACAACCTGGACAGCTTCATCTCAGACAGCAGAGGTTCCCACGACCGCTCTGAACACCAGGAGACATGATTCTGATCTAGGTGTCATCTAAACAACCAGCAGAAACGATACACCAGGGAACAGCAGACATGAAGTCATGCTGCTCATCTGAGGTGCCCATTGTCTCCAACACTCTTAGCTTTACCAATTTAATAGGCTCTTGATTTGTGTCTCTTCTAATGAGGCTCCTCGTGAGCAGGGCACTGAAGTGCAGGACATGCTTACCTCTGTGGCAGCCCACAGGGCATTCTGAAATTTTAGCTGGCAGCACAGCCTCATTCCTGGGCAGCTCATCCTCTCCACTTCTATGACTCCTTTCTCTGGATTCACCACCGTGTAGTTTCTGAAAAGAGAAAGTAATTCGCTACTGCAATCTGCTACAGGATGGTACTCAGCACTTTTAGCCAAGGCCTAACATGATGTGGACAGTGCTACAATGCTCCCCACCCCTTCAAAAGGTTGTCATAAGGGAAGAGAAATACAGATGTGCCACAGCTCTTCCTCAGGGAGCAGATATGTGATTGCTGCGGTGAAGATTTAACTCAGCTATCTGACTTTGCACTGAAATGGATTAGGAGCACTTCCATGGTCTGTTACTATAATTCAGCTGCAAGACGACCAGCTCCAGCTGAACAGCAGTAATTAATAGCTGGGAGGTCTGAGCCTTTCTTGCCCATTAAGATTCTCAAGAGAGTATGTGCTCTTTCTCCAAGTCCACTGCCTTATCTTGCTTCATTACTTATTCTAGTACATAAACAGAAGATGATGCCTCTTCCACATAAGAGCAAAAAGCTGTAACCTGATAAAAACATTTATAAATATGACTAATTAATATTTTTGGAACTAAAAGGATTTTTTTTTGTTCTGGGCTTGGTGAAGGGTTTGGGTGTTTCAACAACTGGATATTCACAATCACATCTGTGAGCCCAGATGTTTTACCAACTGTGGCACAAGCAATTACACATCCTGAAATCTGTCCCATATAAGTAATTTGTTATTCAGCAGTCTCCAGCAATTGGATTGTCCAGTCAGGAAGCAGATTCACTGAGATATATTGCTGTGAATATTTGGACAGCATCCATGTATTCAAAATACATCTGCGAGTCCCATGTGTTCCACCAGTTATATCAGGAATAGTTATACTGGCTGCGCTGAGCGACTGACCAAGCACCGCAAACAGCAAAGCAAACAGTTCACAAACAAATCCCTCACCTTTCCCACTAGGTTAATGCTTACAAATAATGAATACATTAATACACAATTCAGATCAGTTTGTGAATGTTTCCAAATAAAATGAGGGCTATAAAAATCCGTAACATCCATAAAAATAAACCTAACTAGCTATGGGTCACATGTGGCTGAGCAAAATACCATCATCTCAGTCACAATTTAATAACGTTTAAAGCACATGCCTATTCGGTGTAGCACACATTTTACTGCAAGTATACACTTGGATGCACACACAGCTTCAGGCATGTGGCTAACTCCTGATGATTTCAATAGGGTTTAAACATGTGCTTAATTGCTTTGCAGAACAGAGATGGAGCTGCAGTCTCAATTAGGAAAGGTTTAGTGTTAAATGGCCTCATTAGGAAAGGCAGAACACGTCTGTTCTCATGTGCAAATACTTCATCCTGTGTGTATGAATCATTACACTGCCCTAATCTTCTCCTCATATTAATTGAAGCAGAGTTAAGCTCATTAAATATCCTTTATAAAGCAACCACTGTTCCCAATTAAAAGAGTTTGGGAAAACAGTGTTCAATGTATCCTTGGCATTCACCCAAATTCACTTTTACCTTTTTTACCTCCCTCCCAGAGGCATTAGTGAAGACACTGAAGGATTTTTACTATAATATGAAAAAAGAAGAAGAAAAAAAAAAGGACTAATATGAACCATCTAACCTGGTGTCTTCCTTTCCATCCCAGAACACCACAGTGTATTCCTGTCCTTGGGAGCAGAAGAAGGAAGACTGCTTCCCGCACGACAGCAGGTACATAAATGTTGCAAAGGTAGGGTCTTTCATCCGTCCTACGACAGAAGTGGCCAGTGGACGCTGTGGGGAAAGGAAAAGAGAAAGACATGCATCACACAGGTAGCTGGAGGTCCAGATGAAATAACAGTCATAATAGTCATTATTTATGAGAGCAAGAGAGCAAGAAATAGGACTTCTTTCATAAAAGTTCCTGCTATGTATTCGAGTCTGCACCAAATCCTCCTTACAAATCCCACCTCATTCATTCTTAGCATCCCTCTTTATCCCAGACACTGACACCAAACATCTTCTGTATTTCCATGTTTTGGTCCATGTTTCTCTTACACTTTTTATTCAAGAATTTCTTCAGATGTAAGAACTTTGGAAGCTGACCCAATCTCACGACAGAGTCTAGCTGTTTGTGCGTCAAGCCAACCTTTGTTTGAAGGACAGGAGCTCTGAAATGCCAGCTTAATTAATGAGAAATATAATGCAGCAAAATCCTTTTTTCATACTTTAAACCCTTTTCTTATCCGCTCATACTGCCTTTTATAATCTCGGGGTTTTTGAAGTCTTTGTAGTTACACTCACAGCATGATACTGTAGCTGCTTCTAGAAATTATGGGTAATGTCTTGCCCAAGTGAAATCAATAGCTTAACTGCCATTGACGTCAAGGGACCTTCGTGTCACCCCAGATGTCTAAGGCCACGAATCTCCCATTGTTTCATTCATAAAACTCTAATTTAATTTTGTAGAAGTTCCGGGTCAAATTAGCAGGAGGGGTAAACAGGCAACTGAGCTGTTCTGCTGTACCAAGACAGAACCCTGCTCTCCTCTGTGAAGAGGCCTGCCAGAGCCCTGTAGCTACATGACCAGAGAACACTGGCGCTGAGGGTTGTCTCATACCTTTTCTGGCTTAGTGTCCCAACACTCCATCATGAGTGCCTGCATCCTATATAGTTGCACCTCTTCTGGCTGACCAAGAACAGGACGAATCCCTTTAGACAGCTTCTTAGCAATCTGGAGCTGGTGTTGTCCTAGCACAGGCCGCTGACCAGACAGTAGCTCGTACAGGACCATCCCATATGAGAACATGTCAACCTAGAGGCAGCAACAGAGAGAAAAGGGCAAAACCTCCCTTGGTGAGCAGAGAGTAGAGCAAGAAAGACCACGGTGGGAAAGCCTGTCACCCAGGGGCTGCCCCCAGAGATATGCCATATTTACCTTCTCATCATAGACTATCCGAGGCCTGATCTCAGGGGCTTGATAGCCTGGCGTGCCTTCCACGCCAAGTGCTCCTTCATGGAACGACTGCCGGGAGATTCCGTAGTCAGAGAGTTTGATGTTAATGTGCTCTTTGACATCCAGCGACCACACCAAGATGTTGTCTGACTTCAGGTCACAGAAGATGATGTTCTTCTTATGCAGGTAGGCAAGGCCTGTCACAATCTGATACGCTATTTTGTGCGTCAGCATGTGCCCCAGAGGCACAAAGGAAGACCCTGTCACAAAGGAACAGCCTGACTTCAGTTCTTGTAATAGCTCCTTTTTTTCCCCCCCATTTCTTTCTCTTTCAAACTCCAGAGCAAGAAGTAACAACCATTTAAAACATCACTCAGCGCCACGACTTGAAGTGACACTGTTCATGTTACTATACGCATCTGGCAGTTCTATTAGATTTTTTTTTAAAGCCTTTCACTTTTAGATCCCTGAATCTTCTGGTGAAAATTAGTGTTTGACTGCAAGTTGACACATAGCCAAGGTGCCAAGAGGGTCAGATGGCCTCAACCTATCTCAGAAGTAGTATCGTTCATTTGATAGCGACAAAAACACAGGCAGTTACTAGCGAATTTAGAGTGCCAGACACTCATCTGAAGGGGGAACAACACAGGACCACACAGGCAGCACTGAAGTGAGATGCACTTATTAATTTGCAGAGGAATTGAAAACCCAGGTCTTCAAAGAAGTTCTGAAAACCCTGAACATCATTTTTTACTAGGTTACTAAAGGCACAGTTTAAGAGCAATTCCATCCTTCCTACTTCCCCTAGTATGGAAAAAAAAAAATCCCCTTCAGTAAATAAAGCAGTAGTTTCAGTGTTGTTTACCATTTTTCGCTACTGTGACTTGGGGAGTGAGCTCTCCCTGCGGGAGACCACGCTTTTACCTTTGGAGTTTTCGGATAAGACAGTGGTGAGGCTGCCCAGAGGAGCCAGCTCTAGTGCAAAGCAGAGTGGATGGATGCTGATGCCAATGAGGGAGACAATGCAGGGATGCTGCAGTGAGTGGAGCATGCTGGCCTCCTGGCGAAACTCAGAGAAGTTCTTCATGGCGTCCATAGCTCTCAGGTGTTTCAGCATGGTATCTGGCAAGACAAACAAACTCCTTCTCACTCTCCAGCTAAGAAAGCAAGCTAGGGACTTTTTGGAGGGTGCTAATCACTGAGCAAATGAAACCTCATGATGTCCTTTTTAAAGTAACATTCTCTGAGGGTGGACATTATTATAGAAGAACCTTCAGTGGAAGGAGTCTTCTCTACCCTTTCCTGCCTGCCCTGCCAGAAGCGGGACCCTTTGTGGTAATTCTCCTCCTGCCATGAGACACCCCAGGCTGCTCAGGAAAGTCTGGTCTTTCCGAAGGCCATCTGTCACTGGGACAGCAGCTGGCCTCTTCCACACCTCAGGGGTTCACCGCACCTTTCCCTGATAAAAATGAGGAAGTGAGGCACTTTCCCTATTTCTTCTGTTCATGGACTGAACTGCTGATGGAAACCTGGGCCTGAAGGATCTGGCAGGTGGAGAAGGATTTCCAATTTCCTTTCCTGAGTTGCTGGTACAGAAGGAGTAAGACATGAAATGGTAGAGACCTGCAAGTCCTTAGTGCAAACCCATGCAAATACACACTTTTCATTGCCAAATAGCTTGGGAATAGGAGATGAAATCTTGCCTTCCGTCCCAGTCAATGGTTCTGCCTTGGCACCCTGTGAGTCCACCCACTGACCTGCAGATAAGAAGCTTCCTACAGTGCCAGTGAACTTCTGTACATCTTACAGGTGCTTTCATGAAATACTTGTTAAGATGCATCCTCTTCCATGAAAACACATCAATTTTGCTATGAATTTCGAAGCAGCATATAAACAGGTGCTGCCAGCACTTCGGAGAGCAAAGGCTCTTTGGTTTTAGCTTTGGATCACAGGCTGCAAGAGCTGATTCCCAATACCAATTTTGTGTACTGTACCTACAGCTGAAGTGGGAGAACCGTTGCATTTTTTTATCTGAAATCTCTTCACAGCCACTGGTTTTCCTTGGTAGCGTGCCCGATATATAACGGTTCCACTTCCACCCTGGCCAAGAACGTTGTTTTCATTTTCACTGCATTCCAGTTTACTATTTTCCAGGAACAGTCTGCCAAAGAGATATTGGAGCTTTTTAATTAAAAGAAAAGCTTTAAAGGCACTGTAAATTCACATATTTAATGCCAATTTCACAGATCCCTCAAAGATCCTTATATGCTGAGAGGAATGGGTCACCTCAGCTACCTTTGTCACCTTAAGGTACTCTGGCTCATGTATGGCTCAACAGATTTCTTGCAGAAAGAAAGTAAAAGGCTTTTTACTGAGGCAACTTATCCTGTGAGAATCAAATAGATCTGGAAAGCACATAAGCCCCTTTTCCAAGCGGATGACACAGGTGCAATATTTATAACATTTATCTATATTAACGATTTTTTTTGCTTCATTTACCTCCAGTTCCTCTCCTCCCTGCTGAGGCAGGACAGGATGTTTACGAACAGCCCCACAGTCCGGAACCTGATTATTCCAATCAGCTCACTATTCCCAGGCTGTAATTAATCATTTCCCTACTCTTCCAGAGCCTACTTTTACAGCTGTTTCTACTTGAAACATCTCCACTCACCTCGCACCAGCGAAATAAATCTATAGGAGAAAACACTGCGAGGAGGCCATCGTGACTGGCCACTGGGTGTTGGCCCAGAATGCCTATTAAAATGACTGTGAAAAGGAAACAGGGGCCATTGGGAGCACAGAAAGCTCCGAGAGCAGCTGACAGGACATAATTTGGTCTGGAGGCCTCACAGCTCTGCACTGGACCCAAAGAGGCCTGATAAATGTGAACTGAAAGGGACACCAGCCTCTGCCTGCTGTTAGATCATCTCTTGTTCCACTCTTGTTCTATACACTAAGTAATATGAGGTACAAAATCAAACTCCTCTGGGAATACAGATAAGCAAATAAATATTTGGCAATGCTGCTACAGGTATGGAAGTGCTGTTCCAGCTGTTTAGGACTACCACACTACTACTCCAGATATAACAGCTCTGAAACATGCAGAAGCCTCAACACAACATGAATTCTGTAGTAGTGTCCACATAAACTCACTCTCCTAAAGGCTCTTCAAACCTAAAGGTGATTTCAGTGCCAGTCTTGTGATGCAAGCAGCCCTGCCTTTTGGGTTTGCCGTATTGATGCCTCCTTTCTGGTTCATAACAGGGATCCCAGAAAAGCTCCAACTACAGAAAACTCTAGCCAGAATACTGGACAATGCAGAACAGCTGCTGTGTTAAAAAGGGACTGTCACATTGTACTGCAGTGATCTCTGAGGACCCTGTGAAGTAAATCAAAGAATCACAAAATGGTTTGGGTTGGAAGTGACCTTAAAACCTTCTAGTTCCAACTCCCCTGCCATAGGCAGGGACATCTTCCTCTAGATCAGGATGATCAATATCCCATCCAATCTGGTTCCTCTAGCAGAAATGATTTAGGAAAACAAAACCAACTGAACTACATAGACATACTGAAATCTAACCAAAGGCAATTGAGTAACATTACCTGGCAGGAAAATCTGTCATGAAAAGTTCTGGGACCAGCTCCTGGAGAGAAACGGGGATGTCAGGGTGGTTAGGACATGTGATGCAGTCCAGCTCGATGGCAGTTAGGACACAGTCCTCCATGTTAAAGTACTGTGCATCCTCCACCTTTTCACCACAATCGTTCTCCTCCAGCCTGGAAGCTGCGCAGATGTGGCAGGGCACGTACTGCTCCATCAGCAACGTGCCATCACTCTCAGTGGCTGTGAGTGCTTCAAACCAAGCAAACAAACAGAAAAAGTGACTCACAAATTGAGAAGGAGAAACAGTTCCTAGCATGTTCAAATGTCTACAGTCACAGTTTGCAGGTAATGCACAGGCTTGCAAATAAAACGTATTCAGGACCAGTAGAAATGTGAAGTATATGAATAAAGAATTGGAGAGAGCTTCCTACTTGCTGGATGTCTGCGTGTGAACTGTTTATAGGGATCACAGCGTATCATAAAGGGCATGACCTTGCAGCAGAAGAATGGCAGCTGTGAGGCTGCCCATGAGCCCCAGCCACTGCAAGCTGCCAGATGGCTTCGGGTGGGGAGCAGGCATGGGAATGGGAATGGGAAGGGGCTGGGAGGCACGACATGCTGCGCTCAGCCTGGGAGCTTCAGATGCAGGCTAGGAGGAAGCACTCAGCTGCGGCACCAAAGTTAGGAACGCAGTCACAGCGGGCTCCCTCATGACCAATGCTTTCAGCCCCTCTGGGGGAAACTGGGATCCTACCAAGACAGGGCCTCTGTGAGGCTTCCACCTCTCCCACTGACTACAGAGGGATTTTGTGGTGACAGCTTCTGTTACATGCCTACAATTAGGCAGGGTGAATCCAGGCCGTAGCCTTTGAAGTCATGACTTTTCTCAAGCTTCAGTGATTAATACTATCATTATTTTAATCTAAAGGCAAATAAAATCTTCTTTTATTTTCGTAACATGCAGAACATGGTTATGTGAGAGTGCACAACTGTTTCCTCAAGAGAACTTCCAATTAAGAGATTTTGGCACCGTTTTCTAAACCAGTGTGTGACCAATGTGGGATGACAAAAAATACTTCAGATTTTGTTTTGGTTTTAAACAAAGTGTACTGGGGTTGCAAACAGCCCGCTGGGTAACAGCAGGGTCTGTGCTGATCACAGGAAAAACAACTGCTGGAATCAAGGAAGTTACCTTGGCACAGAGTCCTTGGTATCATATTCACTCATGCCTCTCACATCACAATTTTGTAAATTACAGGCTGTTAAAAATGGTGGGTATAATGCTGATCCCAGCTGATGCCAAAATGAGTTTTGGCATCAGGGACAGTACCAAGTAGTTTGGGCAAAATCCTGCCTCTGCTGTGAGCACAGGAAGTCTCTCAGACTCCTCTGGAAGCAGGTCCTGTTTCAACTGTAATGTTTCACCTGTGATTGATGAGATGAAAGACACAATGTCTAGACCAAGGTTTGTTGGCAAAGAATCTCAATCTGTCTGCAGGTTATCAGCTTTTCTCAAACTTTATTGGCTTGAGACTGTCAGAGCCTGAGGGTTTTTAATTTAATGCACAATATTGTGCACCTGGAGAGCTCTGTCAAAAAACCTTCTGTTAAACAGACATAATACTGCATAGAAAATTACAGCAGTTCTCTTACCAGGAAACCACTGGTCTATCAAAGAGTTGACATGATCTGTGATGAACGCCATCGCTGAAAAGTCTCTCACTTCTGACTGGCAAATGATTTTAATTCCACCGCTTTTTTTCTTTTTCCAGTTCACATCAGAAGACTCCACACTGCACAAGAAAGCCAAAAGACAGACAAATGAAACTTTTGTGAAGTATCAGTGTCAACAAACTTTTTTTCTCCTAGGAAACCTGAGTTACGAAATAACATGTAGCTCACAAGTAATCAAAATAAAACCCAATCTAGCTTTGAAAATCATTTTCAATTCAGTCTATTCTGCAAATGCCTTTGAGAAGAGAATTCTTGCACAGAAATGCTGATTCCTCACAATGGATAAATGCTACAGAAGGTCTGGCCCAGAGAAAACTCTGGCCTCAGTGAACTGAGTATAATGTAGAGTTTTGACAGAAATGCTCCATCCAGAATGATGGAGGGTTAGGAGTCTTCCAGTACCTCATGATAATAATAATTTTAAAATCCCCAAAACTTCCAAAAATGTTTGAAAAAAAACTATGATAGAATGATTCTTGTGCATTTCCCACAAAAAGGACAAAGACAAAAGAAAGCATCTTTGTATTAAAGTGCTTAGTACATTAATTCCCTGAAACACAGAACCTAGAAAGATAAGATACAGTATGACCACAACCATGTTCTAGAATTTAGGGTTCTAGCCTCTGATTAGCAACAGCTGAATCCAAGTCTCTTTTCATCTGCAGACTGCCTAAACAAACTCAGGAAAGTCACTATGCCCTTCCAGTCTCCAGCAACAAAACAGCACCAATGGTTCCTCCCTGTCTTGCCAGGGACTGGAAGAATAAATGCATCTTCAGCTAGTGCAGAAATGAAAGTTTTTATGTGGCCGCCAGCTCTCTGCATTTGTGAAAGAATATGGGTAGCAGGTTTTCTCCAGGCTTGCAGCCAGCAGCCACTCTACCGTGGCCAGCTTAAACCCATTCCCTGTAGTCCCTGTCACATGCACACTGATAGCACTGAAGCACCTCCACCCATATGGACTGCTGCCATGCAGTGGTGAGGTTTTAGGATTCCATGGAAAACTCATTGACTTAAGGAAATTTTTGCACGTGACAATGCATGGTTTTACCTGGCAAAGAGTTCTGCTCTGAATATCACTTTTTGTTTTCAGACCTCTTTAAATTTGTGGCTGCAATAACACGTAAGGCTGACATTTTCAGAACTGCCAAACAATCACTTACTCATCATTGTTGTCACCAGTTGTTACCAGATGAGTTATGGCTATTAGAAGAGCCTCCTCTTCTACTGGTGAGTGAGCATATACAATGAGTCAGGCCCATTCATCTCCATTCAGATGATGTGCTTCACACACTCTATTAGTTCCCTTGTAACGCATGCTGCATTACAAACACAAATTACCTAAGATAGCCTCCATCAAAGGTAACGAACAGACCTTCCTGCCAGTAAACAGTTTGTTTCCTTTTGACTCGGAATGTGCTGCATCGATTTCTTTGAGTGCCTGTGAAGCTGTAGATGGTCACCTTTTTGTTTCTTGTCTTGGTGTCCTTCTTGTTTTCAAAAAGCTGAAACAAGCAGAAAAGCATGATAATCGTTACATCACCAAAATTTCTCAGGAAAACATTGCTTTAATCAAGCAATGAGGTGACTTTTTTTTTGGCTTTCACAGGTGTTATCATAACTTTTCCATGCAGAGTGACCTGCACTCGTTAAAAAAAAATAATGCAGTAGAATGAAAATACAGTAAAAGTTGTTTTTGCAGCCATCAAAACATTTCTATGCCACTCAAAAAGAAATAATTTCATGTCAGCAAACAACTGTTAATTCTATAATCATGACATTTGTTGTATGAATTCTGTATTTGCAGAAGTCTTATAAACTTCAAGAAGAGCTTAGTGAATGATCAAGTCTGCCCTCAATGTAGAGAGTTAGCTTTTCCACCTGTTTCAGTGGCAGGAAGATGGCTTTCTTCCAAGGCATTTCAAACCAGTACTTAGAGCAAAAGGTATTTTTGTTTTTAAATAAAAGCATTAATCTGCAGAACTCCACTGTACTCACTGCCCTTATGCTTATTTGCCTGCAGACTGGTGAGATGCCTTTCCATTCACTTCACTGTGGATTGGGTGAAGTCCCTAGTAATGGGGCGTTAAGGTTATATAGTGTCCATGAGCATGTAAGCAAGGGGGTGCCAAGACAGCCCTTTAAAACAGGCAAAATTATTAAATGGTTTCAGAAACCTGGAACTCAGAGGACCTTCCAAAAACAAGTATAATGTTTTCCATGTTCTGGACATCAGGGACAGAACACAATGTAAATGGATAGCTGTAAAGAGGTAGTAAAAATATTCTGTAGGTATTTATCATGGTTTCCAGCAGAGCTGTGTTTTCAGATATAAATAGTTGTAAAAAATTGTCAATACCAACAAAATTCACTTAGCTTTCAGAACCTTACAAAGACTACTTTAATGATATGCATATTACTTGCACTAATAGGGTGCCTCCTTGCATTCATTATCCTTTTAAGACATGAGTTGTGTAATTTGTTTCTCATTTAAACCCTTACAGATTCAGATAGCTGACTTGATGGAGATATTCCAGATCTCCACTGGCAAGTGAAAGCAGACTCTGACCCAATGGAATCGTCACGGACAAGAGCTGCAGGCAGAACTCCAATTACTTGTAATTGGAAGATGGTGGGGGTACTGAGTCCTTCCAGGGAATCGTGCTATAAAGAGACGGTGGAAAAGGCAGGGTTTCTTCCCAGTGTTAATTTGTTGTTCTAAATGACACCTACTATAAAAACAGTTTCAGATTTTGATTGCAGATTGCATTACTGTTTACTCAATAATTTTATTGAAGTCTGTGACCAAATCACGCTGGATGTGCAGAAACAAGCACTTACATTGAACGCTAACTTCAGCTGCCTCCTTTTGCTTGCAGAGGGATACAGTAACCTACCTGGAGGTCCATCTCTGCCAGGCTAATTAACATTCGTGCTATGAATCTTTGCCAAAAGCCAACTGGGACAAAACTCATCTTGAAGACCCTTTGGACTGTGTTTGTAGTCTGGTGGCAGAACCCGTGGATATCTAATGCTGGCTTGGTAGGAAGCAGATGAGGGAGGAGGTACCTGAAACAAATCAAATTCAACAGCTCAAATTTTAGCTACAGCTTGTAACAGTGAGTACATTGTTACTGGATAATAAGGCAATTCAGTCTCCAAAGAGATTTTTAATGGCACAGCCTACTGCATATAAAAAAGCTTTTAGACTAAAGGCACTGCAGCAATACATGAAGTTCATTTACACTATGGAAGTAAGCAGAGGCAAAACAGACATGACATAATTCAGCCAGGGCTATTGGACAGGGCTAAAATGGATGTAATCAGCAGGACGTTTGTGTAATCACAAATTAAATGCGTTAAAATATAGGAGTCATTAGAACAGCTGTGATGTTGAGACTCATTCAGACTTGGTATCTTTACTACTGTGCCCCGGGAGTAAACAGAGAATTACAGCTGTGCTGCTACGTGGAACAGGAGATAAATGCAAAAACAACATACAGCAGCTCAGCCTCTGTAAGCCCAGAAGGTGGGAGGTGGCAACGAGACATTTATGGGCTGCAGGGACTGGACTGCTCTGGCTCTCATCCTAGTCCCAAGAATCAGAGCATCTTACGTGTCACCATGACAGTGTTTCCTGCTGTACCATGCTGCAGCTGATGGACTCCCTGACACGTCCCTGACAAACTCCCATAAGCAAGAGCTCACTGTGCCAGGCTGATGCCAGCAGCCTTGCTCCACCTCCTCCTGCAGGCAGGTTTTAGGTCCAGCAGTGGATCTTTTCCCAAGTGTGGGAGGAGACTCAGTGCTACTATAGTCCAACTCATCCGAAGTAACAGCTACGCTGGGGTAGAGGCCCACAAAGTTTTCAAATTATTTTCAGATCTCTCAGTAAGCGCAGAATACTCATTTGTGCTGATCTTCAGTATTTGGGTAGCTAAAAACTTTTGGAAGACTAAAACTGTTTTGAAAACTATGAGCTTATGGCTTTCAATACCTGCCAATAAATCCCGTAGCAGTGATACTCTTCTGTACCAAATACGTTCCAAGATGCTTATACGATCAAAAATCGGTCCAAATCACATTTGGCTGTAAGCAGAAACACTGCTCAGTGTTGAGCCTGAGAAAATTTGTCGGCATCTGGGGCTCATCATTGATGGGCATAATGACAGCAATGAGGCAAAGAGCCAAGGGACTTACTTGACCAAAGTAACAGTGACAGGGACTACACACACAACTAGAACTAATGCTGGGTCCAAATCCAATGCTTTAAGCCTATCACATTTTCTTTCTAGCAGCTGCAGTACTCTGTAAAAACTGAAAAATCAGCTCAGAAAAAATAGCCATCACTGGAGAACAGCTTTCTCCATATGTTCCAGTCCATAACATCTGATGATGTTTTACATGATCAAATTATCCCTTCCAAAAAACATCTCTGGAATGTAAAACTGATAAAAATTCCTCTCCACTTACAAATTACAATTAGAACGGTCATATTTTCAATCCTTTTTTTTGCAAGCAGATCGAAGCTAACTTATGTGCACCTTAAGCAGAAAAGTGGAGTGCATCAAGTTTCCCCTGTAAAGGTAGTTGATGCATTGTATGACAGCCAATAAATTTTCCTCAGCACATCAAAGAAAGGGTCTAGGAGTGTTAGAAGCAAGAAGGCCAACGAGGCCCTCCTGGACCACAACTATATAGTGCATTATAATACAGATGGAGATTTGATGCTTTTGAACAACAGCCAATGCAAATTTTGAAAATATGTGGAACATGCCCCCATCCACCCTTTCAGAACAGAAACTGGCAGCTGCTTTCTCTCCTGACTGCACAGAAATCCTATCTGGCAACCTAGACAATAGTTGCAGAAGCACAGTAACAAATAACTGCTCTGTGTCTGGCTAGGACATTAAATTAATCCAACCTGCTAGAGCTACAGTTCGTCAGTGGGAAGAATATTCTGTTAATGTGGCTTGGATCGCTCTAAAAAAGATTGGGCAGGCCATGAAAAAGCAGTTTCCTTGTTCCCGAGGCACAGACAATGTAATTGCCTTGGAGAAAAATGGCAGATAGTGACAAGGAGTCCAAAAGGCACTTTGGACTAAGCAGAAACATTGCTGCTTTATCTGTGTTAAGCCTGAGAAAATTTGTTGGCATCCGGGACTGGATAAGTGACAGGCATAATGACAGCACAGAGAATGCTGCACTTGTGCTGGCATTCAGAGATCCCGAGAGGCTCAGAGCGATGCAGCCCTGCTGTCCTGGAAGGGCAAGGAAGTGAAATGCAAATGCCACATCAGAAGTGCAATACGACGATGGTTTCACCGTTAACCCAACAACAGGCGGTCGCCAAGCAGATGGGAGAGAGAAAAATAGCAGGGAACTCTGCCCGGAGGAAAAGAGATCGGGGGGGTGGGAGAGAGGAGGATTCATTAACATTTAAAGAGAAGGAGGTTTCCTACACCATTTCTTGGAATACTATTGATCGACACCTTTGGATGAGGCTAAAAAAAAAATAAGAAAATCACTTTGCTACTGAAGCTGCAATTTCCTGATTTCACTAGGAATAAATTATAGCGCCTTCAGGGCCGACGTATTTATTGACTACCCAAGGTTTTCTGCCCTAGCCTGGAGCGAGGATCACTCATTGGAAGCAGATGACCCCAGCCCATCAGGCCCACAAGCCCCACATCCTCTCTCAGCTGCAGCCGTGCCAGCCAAGCACTTACAGCTCCCACCTGCTCATCGCCACATCCCTGCCGGTGTCACTGCCCCTCCGTGCTGGTGGTCAAGCAACCCCTGAGTGTTCCTTACCCCATCAGTCTTAATGAACTGAGTGGGCTCAGACCTGCTTTGGAAAGTTTTCACACTGGCCTAGCTTGTTTGGACCAAAGGATGCTCATGCCAGCCTTTCCAAGGAAAGGAAATACAGCCCAGATGGATGGGTGTCTTCCATCACACTGCTTAAAGCACTCAAATATTTTATCACAACAGGATCCTTGTCAAGACTATTGCTTACAGTGACAAAGCCTGTTAACATCTGCTGATTAAATGGCCATTTTTCTCCAGTCCGGCTAAGCCTCTCTAATTACCAACCTGTTATTGGCTACAGGCAGCGCAATTTCGAACTTGGCCAAGAACTGGAAGTACTGTTCTTCAGTTTGTTCAGTGAAGCCTGTCCCAACCAGAAGCATCCTGAGATCCTCTGCTCTGATAACTCCATTCTTAGCAACAGACTTCGAGCTCTTGATGTTGAAAATCCTCTGCAGACACTCTGAGAGCCAGACAGGGTCAAGGAAGTAAAGATTTCTCAGGCCGTGGCTTGTGTCTGGGAAATGCAGTAGTGTACCCGTTTCTATGAGAAAATTAATTGCTGAAAAAAAGTAAAGAGTCGTAGGTCAGTAATAGGCTAACATTAGGAAAATACAGTGAAGATGAGGAAGACTAAGAAGCACTCTGGGTAGCTTTATCCACACCAGGTATAGCCAGCATGAATAACATGAGAATAAGAGCCAAGAGAATAACGTATCTGCGGAACACTTCAATTGGTCACATGTATTAATTACCAAGAAATTACCAGTCTGCTATGACCTACCGGTTTGCAAGTCTTCGTAGTCTTTGATATCATTTCCAGGGTTTTGTTCAATGATCATCTCTATTTGTCTGTCTGTTAAATACTGTACATCATCGTTCTGACTTCTTTTATGCTGTTCCGCAAGGACAGCTTCTTGAAGACTGAGGTAACTTCGTGGTATCTGCAAGCCACATGAGAAAAACAGCAGGATCAATATTAGACAGCAGTCACTGCTGGGGATGAACTAACCAAGCCGTCTCCCCTTTACACGGATCTTGAAGTGATGGCTTTTTCCAAAGCAATTCTGTATACTTCACACACCTCTTGTGGCAGCAGTAACTCCCAACGTTCACCTCCCAGTCCCAAACCAGCCCCCTGGGAAGCCCGTCTTTGGTAAGGATCACTGCTAGAAAGCACAGTTCTCACCAATCTCCCGGCAAGTTTCTGTGAGCAAATTGAGCTGCCGACATCCTTCATGTTGCAAGTGACGTGAAAAATCAGCTGTCGGAGTCCATCGAGGCCTTCCAGAGTCTTACATGAGAGCTCACTGCAAAAGTTACGCAAGGGGGAGGATTACCAAACCTTATCAGCACACCGCCTTCCTCTCCAGGCTCACTTTCCCTTATCACTGCCTAAGTTTCCTGTGTCAAATAAATGGGAGGAAGGCTGTCAGTGAGCTTTTTTTCTTTGGAGAAAAATACTAAGAAGTCTGGAAAATATATTTGAAGCCAAACTGCTTGCTTCATTCTCTGCATGCTGCTTTTCTATCCCCTAATGCACTCTGACCTATGGGGACTTCCTTGGCAGACCAACCAAAGCCATCACCTTTTTTCCCTTCAGTGCTGCACACATCCTGGAAGGGTCTGCAAGAATGAGGAAAATGCTGTGCTCCTGCAACCACTGAAGGCGAGTCTGGTCCTCAGATCAAAGAGACATGATGATGACTACCAGACACCTTTTCCCACCCTCATTCCGGCCCTCGCTCAGCTGGGTCCTGTTATCTGGGAATTGATGCTTAGATCCTGAAAGCTGGCCTCCATCCTCTCTTTAACAGCTAAAAACCTATTCTCTCCAACTCTTGCTATTTCTGGCCTTTTTTGTGGGCCGGATGAGAACGGTTCTCTTCCACTCTCCTCAACAAAAGGTCTTTCTAACTGATCCCACACATGTTCCTGGGGCCAACAGAAAATGGTTTTCTAAAGATTTATCTTAAACCTCAGCCATGAGTCACGCTGGGAAGCGTATGCTCACTGGGATGCTGGAGGACCAGCACTGATGAAGGCACCCTGGGCTCACCCACACAAGGCTTTCACAGCACACTCCTCGCACTCCTCAAGCACTGCTCCGTGCAGATGGATGACAGGGAGTGAAGGAGACTGTCTGCAGTGGGCACGGCAAGGAGGAGGCAGGAAACTGGACAGAATGCTGCCTGGGAGAAAATGCGGGGGGAAGGAGAGCGAAGAAGGGGAGTGTGCAGGATGTGGGGTAGGTGAAAGAAAGCCTCCTTGAGAAAGGATGAATGAAATCATGGTATCGTGCTCTGTGGTGATGGGAACAGACCTCTGAGGTGACTGAACCACTAAGCTTTCTCTCTCACACCGTGCTTCTGTGTGGCTCAAACTGGGTCCCTGGTACTTCTAACCAGAGCCAGATGAAAGAGCCAGCTGGGGTGCCTGGTGCAGCACTTGCCTTTGCAGAACAGAGTGTGGGAGGTCTCCTGACAGCTTTGCCAGGCAGCAGATGCAAAGTGCGATGGGACATAGCAGCACCCTTCTTTACTTGCCAGCTGCCACCTGCTCATGCCCCAGGCATTGGCAATTTCACACTGTTTGGAGCTGGTTGGTGCCAGCTGGTTGCATCCATGCTCCCTCTGTGCTGTGCACTCCCCTGGCTGACAGACCCGCTTCTTTCCCAGCCAGAGAAGCCTCCTCGCCCTCGGGGCATTCTCCATCAGAAGGGAGGGAGCTGTGTCAGACTCCATGGCCTGACATGGATCTGCCAGACAGCACAGCCCCTCTGTTACCACATGCGGAGAACTCGAACTGCACAGGTTTGGACTGCCGGGGGCTCAGGAGGCTGACTCACTGCTTGCACTGTGAACACTGCCACGCTCAGGTAGTGAGAAGTTCCCATGCAGCCTCCCCTGCCAAACCCTGCAGCACCCACCACGTAACAGTCATGCTTGCTAAAGAGTTGCAGCATTAATTACTCAATCTGCATCTTCTCTCCCTGTGACTAATTAATAAATTGTATCTCCATTTAACCAGTGAGGAAGCTGAGCAGAGCAGGAGCCCTGAAACAGGCAGACCAAGGTCATGACTTTGGAGCTTCCAGCTCTCAGACCCACGATCAGACCCCTGAGCTGCACTGAACTTCTCTCTGATTATGCTACATTATCCCAATCAAAAATAGATGAAATGCCACGCTGACGAGTCTTCAAATCAGTTCCGTTGCCAAGGAGATCAAGGATTACAAAATTGTTCAAAGTGACATAAAATAGAGTGACTGAGCTTCATAAAGGCACAGATACTTACTGCAGGTGCTTGAATGTGATATCTGGGAAGCCAGTTGCTCTGGATCCAGAGGGAGACCGACAGAGAGCCAGGACATATGCCCTCAGAGTTGCTATCCTCTCAACACGGAACTTAGTTTCAATTAAATCAAGGTGTGTTCCTACCACTAACACCGCTGAATTTGGAGCCTTGGCCTGTAAGAGAAAACACTGACAATGATCTCATCTACATTAGGTCACGATACATTCAGTAATGACATGTGAAAAGTGTAATATCTAACAGGGGGACTCAAACACATGAATAAAATGTGTAATACACAAATAAAATGAAGGCAACCTGTCTTGGCAGCTTGACAATAGTAAAAAGTGGTCTGAGTGTTCTAGAAGTTCTCCTACAGAACACGGCTCAATAACCTGAAAGCTACTGCAGAGCAAGAAGCTGTCAGTTAGAGTTTATTAGATAAGGGCTCAACATAAAGAGTCATCATGTTGTATTAAGTTGCTACAAGTCAGCTAAATGAAGGAAACCATGTCCACACAGACAAAGGAGAAGATAGCTTAACCCTTACCTAGAAGATCTAACTCTGATAGCCCAAAAAAGGCTACTGACATTCCAGAATGGGTATCTGGGGAAGTTATACAGACATTTGCTCTAGAGGTTTATGGAGAGGTGAGATAAACTGCTAGAAATGTCTAAGTCTACTTAATCCTGAATCAGTGCAAAGGAATGGATTAGATGATCTTGTGGTTTCTTCCAACCCTTCCGTGATTTTATTACAGGGTTGGAAGGTATCCAGATTTCAGGAAACATGATGCCAATTACAATGGGATTGCACAGACTTAAGCAGGGATCAGCCACTGGATCAAAATGACTTTGAACACAGAAGAAAATTCAGATGCAGAACCCCATGGTGATTTGCAGCCAAACGATGTCTCTCTTATAACGCCCGCTGAAAGCTCAAATCTGAATGACACCAGACTTGATCTCATGCAAAAACAGGAGGGCTGGCTGTACCAAGGCAGACCAAAGGGCCTACCTGGCCCAGTATTCTGTCTGGAGGCTAATGAAAAGTACAGACACAGGGTAAGCATACAGAGACCTTCCCTGGTATGTTCTCCCAGTACTCCAGCTGGAGGACATCAGCTTCCTGAGCATGAGATGGTATCTCTGAATTAAGAGCATCTGATGGATTTTTCTTCCACCAATCTGTTTTTTCAACTTCTGATTCTCACAGCACACAATAATCCCAATGGATTCTGCAGTTTAGTTAGCTGTTGTGTTTAGGACACTTGTTTTTTGTTTCAAAGCTACCATCTCATGTGCTCTCTCCTAGTTCTTCTACTGTGAAAGATAATGAACAAATACTCCCTTGGGGTTTTCACCTTATCTTCTCATGAGCTAGCCTACTACAGCCCCCCTCATTTACCCCTTTCCCAAGCTGAAGAGGCCTTATCTGTTTAACTGGTCTGCATTCAGAAACTTTTCCATACATATACCATCACGCTCACCTTTCTCAATATCTTTTCTGATGCTACTACGTGCTTGTTGGGGTGTGTGAAAGACACAAGCACATCATACGTTTTTGAAATACCATAATTATGTTTTCTGCTTTGTTATCTAGATTGTGATTTTGATTGCTGTTGGACATTAAATATGGTTGCAATATCTCAAAGATATTTATTTGAGAGGCATTAGCTTAGGGCCCATTTCTGTGTCCATAATGTTAAGGCAGATATCAAGTAATGAACATTGAACAAAAAAACAATCAACACCAATTAACTCCCTGCAGCTCTGAGTCTCAGCTGAGAGCTGTCCGGGAGATACATACCATTTTATCTGAATCTAGAGTGTTAAAAGCATAACCTCAAGACCAATGTGTGTCTGATCCACACACAAAAAAAAGAAGGTGCTTCAAAACTTCTTCAGAGCTTAGTGTGGTCACACACTAATTCCAAAATAAATATGTACTTAGCAAGGGTTTATAAATCAGCTTTTGTTTCATTCTTTGATGTGTGTGAGGGAGAACAAAGAACATTTTAAATTTAAACCATTAAATACTGTGATAATGCCTACAGAGCAATGGAAAATTAATTCCAAAAGCTATGCAAAATTCATAGTTTGTGGAGTTTTTAAGAGGAGACTAAAAAGAGACTGTAGTACCACATATCTATGTGCTGAGCTACAACTTGATAAACAGATACCCCGGAGTCCACCAGTGACTTCTTACCTCAATGTTCAGCAACCAGAACTGTAAGTTTGCCACAGCCTCTTCCCCCAGTGCCAAGTTCCATACAACTATGTACAATGCTTTGTCTGTGAAGAAACACTGATTGACTGTAGACATGCTTGCTGGGCCTCCGATATCCCAGACATTGAACTCCACTGAATCAACCTACTTAGACAAAGAGAAGTGTTCAAATCAAACGGTTGCAGTAAATCACAGGGAGATAATAGCTGAAGCATAAACCTACGCCTGCATAATGTATGACACAAGAAGGGTTTCAATGTCCTAATTGTGCCTCCAGGAAAGAAAAATCAACAAGCAATTGTTAAGCAAGGCTACTACTTCCCCACAGGAAATCAAGACTAATTGCTTGCTGCTAAAATGATAGAGGTGCCCTTGATGCTGGTAAATCTCCAGTTAATGCTGTGGATTCTCCAGTACAAACAAGGATCTCATTCTGAGCCCTGTATTTCACTGCATCTTGAATAGAAACTGCTTCATCCTTGTCTGTGCCACACTTAACAGGACCGCTGAAACTAGTTATCTGCCACTGCGAGGGGGAGCAGGAAGCCTCCTGCTGAAATCATTTCCACAGAGCTCAGCCCCAAGCGAGGCACACCAAATATAGGTGCCTGGGAGGTGGGAAGCTTCTCAAGCCTTTCATAAACATTTCCTGCCTGTCGCTCAGAGGCTGCTGACGTGCGCATGCCACAGCAGAGATGGGCACGAATTACAGCTCGCTGTAATTCAGACTTGCTGGCTTTCAGGGGAACGTGTGAATGGAAGTCTCTCCAGCTCGGGTTCTCCTCTGAGTAGCTCAGCAGCCATTCCTCAGTGCAGGCCCACAACAGCACTAAGAGGGAGAATAGCTCTCTGCTTAAATGGTATTCAAGATTCCAGCTGCAGTATGAAGTACCTGCATACCTTGGAGGTTCTGTCTCTAAATTATTTTACTCTGGAGAAGCAAGAAGCTGTGGATCAGCAGGAAACCATTCTCCAGACACCATCCTCAGAACATCATGTAACTCCATGTGGGCCCTGTTTACTGGTCCAACTCCAAATACTGCCTGATCCCACATGACAAGTTACTCCATGAGATTTCAGAGAGGAGTCTAAGTATCTTGGTATGGCTCTGATCTAGCACAGTCCCAGCCTGAAGTCTCCCAGGACCAGCTGGAAGTATTTCCATATTGTTTAAACCAAACCCTAACTAGCACAAGGGCTGCCTTGAGCATCCAAATGACCTTCAGCTGTGGGTGCTTGGATGGAGAGACGGATTCAGAGGTAGGGACAAAAGCCTGCTCAGCAACTTGGATCCTACTCCAGGTCTTTGACACTGTCTAGGTTTTGTTTCACTCAATTGCTCTTCAACATAAAATACACAGCTCTCTTCTCCCATCAAAGTCTTCTCTTTGAAGAGTTGGGCTGTGCTTGCTCTTTTCTTTCTCTGGCCTGGCACTCTTTGCTCTAATAGCTGAACTCAGCAGGCTCTTCCACCCCTTCCAAAACAGCCTGGTGGCCATGGCTCTCATCTGAGACGTGAGAGCAATGCGTTTACGCACCCTCAGTTCTGACAAGAGCCCAGGATCGATTCTGGATACTCTAATACCTGTGGCACTATGCAAACAGTGGACAGAGCCACCTACAAATCTCTCAAATACTTGAATAAATTCAGCACTGTCCAAATCAGTTCAGTGTGGGTTGACATAACCCCTGGATGAGCCACTTGAGATTCAGAGTTTAGATATCCTTAGATATCCCTAGATCACAACCAGAAGTCAGGCATCCTACCTTTCCCACACCTTTTACATTTAGAACAGTTCTGACATCAGCCTTAGGCATGATGTCCCATTTTGTGGCCCCAAATGAAAGGACAATCCGCTTGAGAGAAGCCGACTTATAATATTCTCTCAAAATCAGTGTCCAAAAACCACCTGAGCTGGGACAGCCAGACTTCAGGCAGTCTACAAATAGCTCTCACCATTTAGGACAAAAAGTCAAGGTTTTCTCAGAAAAACAAAACTGTCCTCTGATATCAACTGGAAATGAAACAGAGGAATTGTGACAGCTCTGAACAGCTCACATATGAGGTCTGGTTCACAGGGGAAACTGCTTGTTGTAAAAGGACAGGCAATTTCAGACCCCAAGGGTCACCATGAGGCTCAAACATCTCACAGGGGAGAAGGATCTTCAATTCTTTGTCACCTTTGCCTTGTGTCCCACTGGCTTGGGTAGCTCCCATTTCGTTGTACGTATGGTGGCATCGCTGTGCATCATCTGAGGGACTTTTCCTGTCTGTAGGATCTCAATCAGTGTTGACTTTCCCTGTCGCGGAGGACCGATGACGATCATCTTCATTAGCTTACACTTCTCTGCTTTGCGCAGCTGGGCTCGTAAGTATGCCAGCACTGTTTTAGGGCCTATGGGGGGGAAGCAAACAGGCTTTATCTGTGGTTAGCAGTTACAAATGTACATATGTACAGCAGAACTGCACAAAACCTACTGCTGCAGACACATCAGCTGAATTAATATTTTCCCTGGAGTTTCGCTGTGGGCTGAGACAACCCAGAGAATAAACAAAGAAACCTCTAGTGGACAAACCTGAGACAGAGACCCCAGAAAAAGGTCACTGCTTAGAGACTCTACAATGGAGTACTGTAAGGAGAAACAAATGCTGTGGCTCGTATGCTTCAGAAGCTCAAAGGAAACATAAAATACTAATTTAGTATTGGAAAATACTCAGTTTTTCCTTCTACTTTTATGTTTCTACTTAAAATTAGATTTAGGCTTCAACAGTGTGCTGGAGAAGGAATAATTCCTAATAACTTTATTCCCACAGGATTTTCTTATTAAAACACACAAAAAAGAAGACAGTATTGTAATTGATCCAAAAACCTAGCAGCTTACAATAAAGTTACTGCAATGTTACTGTGACTGCTGATCCTAAGCACTTCAGTCTTTAGAAAAGAGTCTAAAGAGTCTAAAGACCCTAAAGAGTCTAAATACCCTAAACTATACACATTCAGAGAGCAAGCCACAGAATGTATCCAGCATGCATACAAATGCAATACTTCATTTGCAGTAAGTCGTTATTGTAACATGTGATCTACCTTAAACTGATCCTATAGGCAGAGCTTAGCACTGATACCAAACCTGCAGATATGTGTAGGAGGTTTATCCTATGCAATTTCTGTTGTTAATTGCAACAAGGACTCGGGTGCACACTGTCTTTTCCTGTTTGGGACCATTAAAAGGATGTGATTTTCATTAAACGTTCATTCAGTTTAATAAAGCACACACAGGATCAGACTTACCCTCTTTTCTGATCTCTGCAGGAACATTACTGATACTCAGTTCTTCGATATCCAGCTGCCAGAGATTAGCCAGCTGTCCAAGTTCTGGAGGAAGCTCTCGGATACCAGGGTTACTGTAGAAAAAAACAAATAGATCTACCAACAACCAGGCTTTGTGTGTAATAGCTGCTCTCACAGACTCTCAGATTACACTATTCTCTCATTGTAGAAATCTTCCATTAACATTTTAATAAGACTACTCAGCACTTTAATAGTAATTTTCATCCTAAAAGTGATGTATAACTTCAGTTTATCCTCTGGGCCAGACAAGTATAATCATCTTTACTGGACAGTTGAGGAAATATAAGCAAAAATGATGAGTTATTGACTCAAACGCTATAGAAGCAGACAGCAGAAAGCCAGCATTAACTAGAGGCACACTAGATTCCCAGGCCTGTGTTCAAAGCATTAGATTATCTTCCCTAATTTAAAAGGTTGGCCTCCTCCTTATCTAAAGCAAATGATGGGCACAGTTCTAACAAGGGGCTGACTCTTTCCAGCTTTTTGACTTCAAAAGCACTGGACATCTGGGGTGGGGCTCCACAGAAGACTGGTCACTAAAACAACATGGAAATAATACTGCATAGCTTTTCCAGAACATGGACTTACTTTCCTAAATAAAGTTCTGTTAAACCTTTTAGAAGACAAACGGACTGTGGGACAGATTCCAGCTGATTGTCGTTCAGATAAAGGACTTCCAGAGAATCACTCAGAAATGCTGGAAACTCCAAAAAAGGACCTGAAACAAGACAGGAAACAAATTGCACCTTTAAAACATAACAGGCACCAAGGCTCTGTACCAAGAACCTTCACCTTAACTTTGTAGGCAGGACATGAGGTCATGTTCCTTGGCAGGAACCACCACAAAGCAACAGCAGAAAAGCAAACAGCCTTCAAGAGTGACCAAACATCAACGCTCACATCTCAATTTTTTAAAGTCATGGTGATGCACATGTTTGAAGGTGACAATTTCCAGGACCTCTGAGGTGCCAAGGGAGGAACTCCAGGCCTGCCAAGATAACTATACTTCAGAGCACAAGTAGTATTCTGTTTCTCGTTGTTGAATAGCTGCTAACACCTTGCCAACTGCCCCTATTCCAGCCCAACAGCTCGCAGTGAAGGGCATACCAAAGGCACAAGTGTCTCTCAACGTTTTTTCCATGTTGTGCCAGTAAAGCCCCGGACTGGGCAGAATTTACCTTCGGGCCCCATGTTGCATCCCGAAGCAATATATGGTGAATCAAGTCAGTAACATCAGAGAAGGAAACCCAAACTGCAGTTGACACACTGCTACCCTATGTCACCTCTAACACACAGCCTGCATTTGCCCCCGTTCTGTTTTATACTGCAAGATCTCACGGCACTTCAGCTTTCCTATATGGCTGAGCAGAAACTAGCTTATTCTGGGAGCAACCCAAGCAATAATAGCGACACTGCATGGTTGACTTGCTGTTGCTGAAAAGGATCAGACAAAGGGAAATTCATCTGGTTCCAAAGAGCATCATTTTGCTCCACAAATTACTCCAGGGATGGTGGCATGAAAAGCTGCCATGAACTGTATTGCTGTCTTGTGACCATCACATATATATATCTACCAAGAAGCATCGTGAAGTCAAGGCAAACTAGGCCACGCAGGGACATGCAGATTTTGAGTCTCTGATTAGGAAAGTACAAGCAGCACCATCTGCTGCCTCCGCAGTCTGTAAAAGCAACTTGGAGATGTGATACACATTCTTCCTCAAGGATGGGACAGTTGTACTTCCATCACGATCTTCCTCCCTTACAGAGAAGGCTTGAGGAACTGTAACTAGATTTAGCCAGAAAAGAGAAAGAAAAGAAAATGGAAGAGGTTTTCACAGGAGAAAGTTCCCCAGTTCTAATTTTAACAGCGTTTCAGGCCTGAGCTATGATCAGGAAGATAGAGACCCACTGTCTGCAGGGGTGTTCACGTACGTGACAGGACTGTCTGCTGTGGGCAGGGTGTCACAGTCTGCCTTTGAGTTTTCAAATAAAAAATCATCTCTGGGATTATTTTAGGAGAACAGCAGGCTTATTCATGGATTCAATTTACTTCCTTTCTGGCTCATCGCTGGACTTAAACTTTTCATTGTTCCTCTTCAGTGTGCACCTAGGCACAGACGGATTTAGTCCCTCTTGGACATAGAAGCAAACACCTAAAATAGCAGCAATACTCTCAATTCACTAAGGAGTCCGAAGTGAAAAGGACTGTACTGTATTGGAAGCAAGCTCAAGGTGTTTATGAATTGCAATTATTTATTCATGAGTTATTTATGACTTCTCTGGCTTGAGCTCAAAATTTCTCTTAAAGAACTGTAGAAAAATTAAAACAAATCCCATCTTGAAAGTGTATTTTTGGATGAGTAAATGCCACCAACACCACGTGCATGTGCAACAAGTTATTCTGAGACTTATCGAACAGGTACAGTGAGCATCCATAAATTCTTCTCTTTAAATGTTCTAGACTTGTGTAAACACCTTTATTGGTAAAATCATATGGAAAGCTGCCCCCACCTCGCTAGGAGATTTCTGTGAGCCGCTGATGTATTCCAACTTCTGTTTTCTCCTGTTGTTCTTTAAATTCTTGGCCACATCCTCTAGTCTCACCAAGCTATACTTGGCACAGGAACAGAGAGAAAAGGATGAGCTGGCTTTGCTCTGTCTCTGTGGCTCTTCAGCCATGGCACCGGCCAGGTGGGCTACTCTGTGCCCTGCCACAACCCAAGGCAACCTCAGGCAGCTCTGAGTTGCACCAGGGTATTATGTGCCAAGGTTTTTCAAATGTTACGAATGCAGAGTCCATCCTCTCCTGCCTTATGTAGAGGGGTTATGCTGGGTTTGCAGCGCGCAGAACTTTCCATTAGGACAGCAATTCCCTTTTAGAGCTGGTTTTAGCTGTGCCCTTTGCACTCTGCCCACTGCTCCTGCCCTCCTCTCCCTTGGGAAGAGCTGCTGTAGCTGTTCACAGAGGAGGTCCAGGGATACGTCAAAACTCTACAGACTGGCAAGATTCAGACTCCTTACAATTCTTCCGTGTTCAGGATTTCACTGATATTATAGCATTTCCATTCCAACTTTCCATCTCCTACTTGCAAAACAGCATAGTCCAACCCTTTCTCCTCATTTGGGTGCATACACATGACCTGCTGCACAGCAGCCTCTACTTCCACAAAGGAACTGGGGCAAGACTAGTTTTACCTGGAGATCCAGGTAGACCCTCTGCCTCCCAGATGGACAGACTGCACGTTAGGACAAACACTGCCATGGCTATACGTGTTCCCTTATTATAACTCGGTGCACTGACCAGTTTTACCTATTCACAGTGATGCAAATGCACATTTTTCAGGGGAACTCACTACAAAAGCAATTGCAGGAGGGCCTTTCCCTCCCATGAGCAGCTGAGGACTGCTCTGCTGTGCGTCACGAAAACGCCAGCTCTATTCCACACCGTGGTTCTCAAGGATTGCTTTAGAGCAAGTCATTCTGTAGGCAGTTCAGAATGAGAGAGCTCTCCAAGTGATTTAAAATTAAAGCAAGCAAACAAAAAGAAATGCAGATGAATCTCACAGGGAGCAGGAAGCCGCAAAAATACATTCAAATATTTCTTTGTTCTCTCTGGTATTTCATGTGCACTTAATCCAGGACATCTCCTCTGTTCTGCTTCAGGTGCAAATCACAGAGACAGGGGAAAATATGCTATTTGCAAATTCAACAACAGAGACAATCCTAACAGTAACTAATTATGGATTAGTTTCCCTTCAATACACCAGTTAGTGCTCTGGCTAAAAAGAATAATTTTAACCAACAGAATGAAAGTTCCATGAAAGAAACAGGTCTTACCCATTCTTTACCTTCGTATGGTACGAACCAGCTGCACTGCTTCCTTACAAATATTTTATCTGAACACATTTTCCATTTATTTAAGTGCAATTGCACTTAAAATTGCAGCTGAATTTATGCTGATCTCCCCCCAGGCAAACTCCACAGATTCCTGCTGCTTCACGGCCCACCTCAGCCCCATTCTCAGCGTTTGCACCGCTGTGCACCTTACCTGCCTCTGGGCCACAACGCACCCTGCTCCTCGTGGTGAAAAAGGGAATCCGCTTTGTTTTAAATCCCTCGTCATTCCTGTCAGCAAGATAAAAATGAGCTTAGATGTGGCAGTTGAGAGCTGTGCCCATGACAGATGCAGAGCAGAGCTGGACACTACCCAAGGCTGCAGGATGCACAGCACGGTTCTCATGGGTTCCTTTCTGGTTTTGATGGCATTGAAATCCACTGTGCAATCACAGAGCTAGACTCCACCAACACTTGTCCAGGCCCAATGGTTTTCTTCTGGCAAATTAACAGAGCTCTGCAAGGCTGTGCTTTCAGCTCCCAGGGCGAGAGCACTTGACCCCCAGCTTTATGGGTGTCAAGGTTAAGTAGCCTGTCAAACAGCAAATTGAACAAGCTTCACGAGGAGCACTGGAGAACCGACCTGTTGCCACTCCCTGCTTTCACCAGAGAGTCTCTGACAAGGCAACCCAACAACACAACTAGGGAAACACACCGAGACTGAAAAATGATAATATGACCTTAGCAGCTGACACAGCAACTCATAAAGACTCCAGAAAAATTTTTGGGCAGTCACCCAGATGGGAGGACAGAAGTATAACACAGATAAATGCAGCTCTGGAGAAGACAACGGACCTTTAAGTCTCCGTGTTAAACATCCCTGTTGTAACTTCTAGATAGAAGAACATCACCTTTTTATTAGATGACCTTATTAATGTCAGTATGCTCTATGAACTTGCAGCTGCTTACGCTTCCATTTAAAAAACCAAAGATTTCTCATATTTTCCAAAACAATACTCCCACACTAACTGCAAACTGCAGCCTGGCCAGATGGTTTATGGTTAAGATCTGCTCCCCACAAACTAATAGTTGTAGTGATGAACCACACACTGGGTTAAAGAAATTCCTACATGTTCTGAAGTTAAACTGCCATTATCAGTAATCTATTTAATAAATGATATAGTCTGCTAAGCATCCAAAGAAGTAGTAACGGATAATTCATCACTGTCACAGACACACAATATACTTGGAGACGTGGTATGCTGATGTCAATGCCTTCATTGCAGGTAATTAATTCACTACTGACACCCTTTGTATTACACGAGGGATCGGCTTTGCTATAATTTCTTCAGCTTTTGTTTTCTCAGACAAAAAAGAAAAAAAAAGAAGAAAAAAAAAAAGAAAAAAAGAACCACACCACACTTACTTCCCAAGTTGGTTTTTTGAAAGATCCAGTGATTTAAGCTGTTTGCAATTCCACTTATCTTGTGAAGGCAACGTAGCTAACTGATTTCCCAGCAACTTCAGGGACACCAAAGACTAAAAGAAGAGTAGCTTGGAGTTAGAAGACGTAGTATATCAAACACACAGAAAGATTTTTAGCAGAACTGAAACAAGAAGAAAGAACATCTTTTTCATCGGAACATCCTGTCCAGCCTGCCTAGCATGCAAAAAAACATTCATTTCTGTCTACAGCAAGTATTTTTTTGCACAAAGCAATACCACTATTAGTTTTGGGAGATTATTAGTCTCCTTGCTGACAGATTCAATTGGAAACAACCCATTTAGGAGGACATTTTACTTTTAGTAAGGAAACCCTTCCAAATGGAAAAGAACAGCACGATCTATGTACACAGTAAGCCACATACGGATGAGAATTCATTTATGTCTGCACAAGCTAGTGTCAGAATGGGCTTATACCTGTTGCATATGTATAAGATCAACATGAAAAATGTGAACTATTTCACGCAATGAAAGTTTGCAATTGCTTTATTTGTTTGTTAAAATTGAAAGGATTTATATCCTCTTTCCATGATTTATAGAATTCATCTATTTTTTTTCCCCCTCATACCAGAGAGAAATTTCTAAAACAAGAATTGAAGCTGATTTATACCATTAACACTGTACAGATAGGACTTGGCTACAAACACTGTCAATAAGGTTAAAAATAGGCCCTTTTTTTAACTGTAATGCAAAAGAAAAAATGCATTTTGCATTCAGATTTGTAAAGTTCCTGCTCTTCCATCTGTCTTTAAAAATAACGTTGAGGCTCAAATGAGCATTTTAATTCAACTGAGAATCCAATTTTCCACTGAGAAACAATTGTCTATGTAGGATTTCCAACCAGGTTTATTCTGCAAGTTCCCCCATAAAAAATTAGATAAGCAAATCATCAGCTAAATTATCTCATGCCATAAGTAGAGCAGTATTAATGAATTATACCCCATGGAAGTCCTGTTTTACCAGCAGAGACTTTGGCTTCAAGTGTGTTAAATGTTTTATGTTCTCCACATAATATAAAAGGTTTATGCCCCTTTTCATCAAGCAAGATTAACAGTGTTTCACAAAGCCAGTCTGTTGGCCTTCCTCCCTTTTTCTCAAATGGAAAAAAATAGGAGGTATCCATGTGACAAAAGCAATGGACATCCAGCAGTGGCTGCGATGGCAATTAGCACGCAAAATGCTCCCTCTAGTGATAGGAGAGGTGCAGCACTGGGCCCTGGTGGGACCTAGGGAAGGTGAAGTGAAATATAAAACTGCAAATACGCAGAGCGAACCACTAGAGGAAAAGGTTGGAGAACTGTGCAAACTTATAAAACCCTCCCTGCTACTCCTGTATTGACAGCCAATGCTTTTATCACCATTAGTCTGCCGCTGGCTCAAACCTCCTGTTGGAAGGAAGACACGGTCCTCCCTTGGCGCCTGGTGTCGGGCTCTCTCCAAGTATCAGCATGAGGCTGTTCAATGACAATGCTTCAAACTTCTCTCCCGAAATATCCCTGAGCAGGGGGCTGGAGGGAAGGGAGGCTGCACAGTCCAGAATTAGCACAAACTCTGTTCTGTGTGGTCTAGCTGGGACGCTTCATTTTCAGTCAACTGTATCCACGTTACATGTCTCCCACAAATGCTGACAAAGGCCACGCTCCAGGAGAGCTAAGCGCCTGGTGGGATTATATGCAATGCTTATGTGTTTGCTCCACAGGGGGAAAATTAGTTACTTTCAACTGGCTGTGACTCTTCAAGACTAATTCTGGAGATCCACGGTCCTTGTTTTGCAATTGCCTCTTCTCTCTCATCTCTAACTTCTCCATTTTTGTTGCCTTTCAGGAAGGGAACGAGCGCTTCCAGAATTGAGAGAATGGCAGCAGCAGACATCTTCCTTCAAATCTGCTGCTGCGGCATGCAAAAAGGGCTCTGGTGTGTTAGATTATACCAGAGGAAAGGGATGAGAGCATCCAGATTACGCTGCCTCAGTCAGCTCGTGATGTGGAAAAGCTGACCAGAGCCTTCCCTGAACATGTCCACACATCGCAGGTCAGGTCTCTTCAAGAGAAGCTAACTAGCCTCAGAACTAACATATGGCTTGAAGCACATCTAGTTCCTTTAGAAAGCAAGAGATAGGAAAGCTGAGAAGGCCTCTGCTTCCATTATCACCACATTTGTAGTACATACACCCTATTAGTGATTGTGCACTGGTGTTAGACTTAAGCCCCCTCCTCAAACCAAGCAAAGGTCAATCATAAACAACATGTCCCACCAGCCTAGGCCAGAGACATGCTTTAAGTCACGGTGCCTCTCCTGCTTTCAACTTTTTCCAGGAAGGAGACAGCTCACTACTGCTCAGCACACTATGTGTAGCAACACATTGCTGCCCATTTCTCCCCTTTCCACATTTACTTCTGGGGAGGGCTGGAGTGCAAATGCAACCCTATTCACTGACACAAATGCTATAATCAAGGAGTAGACCAAGCCACAGCTAATCTAGGCATGGACCCTAGGTGCTCACTACACTCTGGCCCTGGCGGGACTGAAAATACCTGTTATTTATTTCTTCTGTGACGGTACATCTGAAGAGAGACAGGTAAAAACTGGCATTAGTTACAGCAGCCAAAGTTCTCTACCTTTAAAGACAGATCATCAGTAGGGATTGTACTGAGATCTTCTCTGATGTCCTGTACTTGGCACCTTCATATCCCTCTGCAGCCTCTGAGCAGCGGCAGCCAAGGAAATGTGCCCTTGAAGCATCATCTGGCATTTAAAATCTACCACGGTAGTTCCCACCCAAGGGGTTTATTTTTAATGCATATAGAAAAAACAAGTTTTGGAGACAATAGTCCATAGGATTCATTCCATTTCAGGAGAAATGCCAATTGAAAACAAATGTTTTTCTGTTTTCAAAAAGCAAGCACAAATCTGCAGGGATCGTTAGAAACAACTGAGGCAGCAAATGATCCTCAGCACTCCTCTGGGCATGAGCAAGAAACGTATTTGCAGCAGACTGCTGAGTTCCAAACTGGACATGGATATAAACCATCACTTCTGCATCCCTCCCACAGAGGCCAGCAGTGTAAAACTAACATACTTCTGCAGAAATATTTACCTCTGTTTCTATCTACATGGATGAGTTTCACCATCTAGAAGGGAACCTTGGAGGAAACCCCCAAGTTCTGCTTGGTTTCATGTCAAAACTGTGTGAAGCCACAGATTCTGAAGAATTCTGAAGTAAAACTGTGGTTCTCCACCATTCACGGGGAAGAATTATTTAATTTGCACAAGGCTAAAGATAAGAGATGTTAAGTAGCATTGCTAAGGGCATTCAAATATGCCATTTTCAAATCATAATATCAGCAGAGAACATCTAGTACTTAATTACATAACACCAGTGTGCTAGACTACGAAAACATGTATTTATTTGTGAGCACACTTGAGAACGTTTGTATTTCAAAGGTTGTAACATGCAGTCATAAGGCAGTGGTTGTCTTCTGCATTTGTGCTCCCCAAAATCAAAGGCAACCAAGGAGTTCTTGAAAGACCTGCATCAAAATCTAGGTATGCCATGACACTGGAGGAGGGCCAGAATGTAATCACTCATGGGGTTCATGGGGTGCTCAGAGGCTCTGCATAACGGCTGCGTTCATGACCATGAAGCAGCAGGCAGTCTCCTACCTTAGCAGGCAGTCACCACTATGACACTGAGCTCTGAGTAGGTATTAAGAGAAATATGTGCAAGGTGGGAGGAAATGACACTTACTTCAAGCTGGAAGAGTCCCAGTGGAACTTCTTTTAGTGAGTTCTCAGAAAAATCCAGTTCTCTGAGGTGATTTTTCCAGAAAATAGTGAATGCATCAGGTAGGAATTCCAGGAAGTTTCTAGATGCTTTGCAACATTTCTGGAAAACATAAAAGAAAAAAAAAAAAAAAAAAAAAAACAACACCCAAAGAGTAGTAATCATCTCTTTAGAAAATTAGGCAGGTCAGTTGTCATGCATTTTGAGGCATTAACACACTCATTCCAGGCTACTTCTTCAGATATTTTGATCTAGATAAACTATTGCACATGCAGGCACAGAGTATTTGCTGAGCAGATACATTCACTTAATTGATAGGCAAATTCTTTGTTGGGCTAAAAGTATTTCAAAAGTTATTTTTAAAACCATCTCCATTTGCCTTACAACCATAAACAAACACTTTGCCCAAGTATACTGTTCTCCTGCTATCCACCGGGTCTTGTCATTAACTTTTGCTGTAATAATAATGAATAAAGTGACAGTAGTGTGCAGGTACGGATGCCTCATTTATCCATGGGTTTGGGCAAAGTTAACTTTGAACAAAGGCTGACTGTTCTATAAAAACCTTTTTAGCCTAAGACATCTGACAGCTTTGTAAGCATCACAGCATAGTTTTTGCACTGTTTCAACAGCTTTTACAGCCTGTGACTCTGACAGAGCAGTGTGACTTACCAAGGGGCAGGCCCAGGGATCTGGAAACACTTTCAGCTGATTTCTGGAAACATTCAGTATGTTTAGGGACTTGAAGCAGTATAGAAAAACCGTTGGAAGTTCCACCAACCTGTTGTCAGAGACGTCAAACTCCTGCAGCTTCCTTAAGCCAATCCAATTAGTTGCTGGAAAACACAAAGCATTGCAGGCTTGGTGTAAGCATGAGAGCAGTCTCATCCAGCCAGATGATGAATACTCGCTAGATAAGAGCCAAAGGATATCATGAGGGATAAAAAATAAACAGGCATTTCATGTTCTTTGGACAAAGACTTGAGAGATGCTAAGCATCTGTAGCTAATATTGGCTTTAAGTCATTATTATAACAGTTTGGGGTTCTCCTCTACAAATCAGGCCTTGAAATGTAAGCATAACAAGGGACTGCACGTACTGTTTTCCTCATCAAATAATTTCTCCATATGGTTTTTGGCAGCGATGAGTTTTTTAAGGTTTTTAAGATGTAGGAATCCAGAAGGGAGAGTAGAGAGCCTGTTGCTGGATACATCGACCTCGAGCAACCTGCGATTACAGAAGATATTCAGTCGATATCAAGATATTCAATAGATAGCTAACAAAAACTCATGTTGCCATAGACATCCAGCACACACACCTTGTACATATAATTTCGTCGGATGACTGTACGCTGGGTAACTCCGTCAGCTGATTGTCAGCCAGGCTGAGCTTCCTGAGGTTTATCAGGCCCCATGGGATCACGGATGGAAGGGAGACCAGGCAGTTGGCAGACAAATCAAGCTCCGTTATCTGACAGGAAATATCAATCAGCCAGTCCAGATCCACCCAGGGCAGTTTGAGGTTTGACCAGTTCACACACAAAGCCTGCATATTTAAAAAAAAAAAAAAAAAAAAAGAAAAAAAGAAGAGAAAACCACATTAGTAAAAGCCCTCTTGCTTGATTGCTCTCGGTCCGTTGCGCCGCTGGGAATCTGGCAGATCAGAGCCCAGGCATAAACATTTTGCTCACTTTCCAATCTGCTTCTAGGAATTGAACTGACTCAGAGATGAAATCATGCCTGGATATCAGCAGCCCGCACTATATAGCTGCTCCATGACTTCACTTTCAAGACCACGACCAAGCGCAGGCAGGGGACCAGGCCTTCTCAGCCTGTCCAACACTAGCTCCGGTCTGCCCCACAGAGGGTGAGCTGCCCTTGCCCGAAACCACCCCTCTCAGGTCCAGGGGAAGCCCTGTGGAGCAGCCAGCATCTGAAAAGCTTGTGGGTCTCTGTCAAGAGGGCATGGATAGGTCTGCTGAGCACCATGATGACTTCTCATGAGGATGCCTGTTGCTGGAATAATTAATATAAACCCAGGTACTACTCCTCCATCACAAACCTTCCAGCAACAGCAGCCCAGCACTGTTCTGGGAAGGTTTAGGTTTAAGGTTAAATGTTGAAAAGCAACATCTGGGATGGGCAAGGAAAGGCAAACACCCTCTTGTAAAGCATTTCTCAACACTACAAGTTTGTTCAGTATAATTCAGGAAGACACTTTATTATCCGAGAGAGATGATTTTGACAGTCGCCTCCTTTCTAGATAATGTTTTGCTGCTTTTGACAGTTATATGAGGAAGTCATTTTATCCTCTTTGGGGAAAAATATAAAAATAAATAAATAAATAAAACAGACGTTGTGGATGGCAAAACTGCTTATTTCAGGTTCCACCTCAAACAGAAGAAAACACAAACACATAATGGCCATCAATGCATGGAAACAATCCGAGGCTTCATTTTCAAAATCTCTTCATTGTATTCCAATAAGATCTACAATGCAAAATACTTATTTTAAATCTGCTAGTCCCAAAATGTTTTCATAAACTTAGTAGTTTTGATGCAACTCAGTCTTAAAACAGCCTCAATGAAGTGATCATTTATTCACCACCAGGAGGCAGCAAGGACCTGACAGCAAGTGTAATTTGCTTTTCAATTTCAAGTATGTATAGCTTTTAAGATTTTTAACTCCAAAATTAAAATTAAAAGGAATACATTTAGGGAAGGGAGAAGAAAAGGGAAACAAAGGTCTAACTCAAATGCTTATTTGAGACTCAGAACTCCAAGTAATGGAGACTGAACAGGTAAATATCTAGGAGGATGGGATATGTTGCACTTTTTAGAAATTAATAATAATCATTTTTAGTGTTGACACAGAGCTTTTCAAATGTTCACTAGTGAAATCCACAGGACAGCCCAACAAATATGAATGGAAATACTATGTCCGTGGTATCACTGGGGAAACCAAGGCAGAGAGAGCAAGCTGTCTGAAGCCACATTCACCGTCATGCCACAAGGCATCCCATACACAACACACCAAGCTAACTGCAACAGGAAATCAAATTACGCAGAGTTACAGAGTTATGCTGAACCAAACAGATACTGCTTTATTGTTAGCTTTTCCAAGCCTGAATATTTAACATCTTTCCGCTTACAAAATCTTGTTTTAAACTCTGTATGCAATTTTCTCTCAGCTGTAACAGCCCAAGAGCAAGCATGTTTACTTCACTGGACAGCAATCAGCTCTGATTTAGGGCGTGAAGAGAGCCATTCCTAACTACCCTGTGCTAGGACGTGGTACTGATGCCAACAGACTAGGAGATTTTTCTGGCATAAGGAAACCTCACCAGGGAAGAGCACGTTTGTTCTGATACACTTGACTATTTTTTTCCCTAGTGCTTTGAATTACCCCAAGAACTCAAAAATACCAGCCAGACACCTTAACCCAGGTAATGCAGAAAGCCACTGCTACACTACAAAGCCCTCAAGTGGTACTGGTACCCGTCCAGATGCTTCTGAGCATGTTCAGAACACTTCTAACCCTATTATTCTGTATTTTAGAGAGGGAATTTTCAGCTGGTTTAGCTCCCAGCTAAGGTCTCCAAAACCAGACTTACAATGGTACTGATGCAAGTGGAGGGAGGAGCACATTGGTGGGGAGAGGAGGAGGGCAGCATCGCTGTAGTTCCATCCTGTACCAGTTAAAATTGTCCCTAATAGAAATACAGCTTAATCAGCAAGGAAATTCTATTACCGATGCATTTTATACCATACTGTGGTTTGTAGTGATACCAGCAAAAGGCTTATGTCAAGACAATTACATCTCCACCATGACTTCTGCTGGTACAGAAACAAACCCATCACAGCCCTACCTAACAGCGCTGGGTAAAATCACACGCTCTGCATTAGCAAAATCACATTCCACAAAACTCCCACTCTCAGAAAGAGTTCAGAAAGGGCCCAATACCCTACTAAACCATGTAGATTTTTAAATAGGATTTTTTTTTTTGGGGGGGGTAGGATTTTTTAATAGACCTCTTCAGGCTAAAAGAGAAAGGTGTAAAGATCCAGCTGTGGAAATCAGAATGCAAGCACAGTTTGCCTAGGCATGTGAGAAATGTTTTAACAGAGAATTAGCCATTTTAACAACCTTGGCTGGCAGTGCATATTCCATCCTGTTCCTTTCTATCCAAGCATGCAGACTTTTTCTGTCAAATGCTATGGTGAGATTCGGCCAAAAATGGGTGTGGGGATTAAACCACAATAAGCAGGGGAAAATCCAAGCTTTTAGGCAGCAGTTCCAGACATCTCCATGGTCCAAAAACAACTGCTACCAAGTAAGGGTATTCCCATTTACCCATATCATCATCAAGACACTGGGTCTGGAACAGAGTTTTAACTGCTAACACAGCAGCAAAGAACACAGCAAGGTGGATTCATCTCACAATCTCTATTGGAGCCGTCACTTATCTCCTGTAACCATCACAAAGATCCTGTTCAGAGGGAGACTGAACTTCAGAAGTGGAGGAACTATTCACGTATTTCCCCTATACATGCAGAAGTAAGAAAATGCAGAATTACAGACAGAAGTCTGGGTGAATATTCCAGTCCAAAGGATATCCGCAGGTCATTCAGTCAACATAGGGTGCATATATTCATGTAGGGCTTCAAAATTCTGGCAGTAATTGGAACAAAGGCCTTGAGCTGGCTTGCTCATTTGGTTTCCACCTCACAGGAGAAAACAGGCTCTTTGTGTTGAGTTCCTGAATTCAGACTCCAGAGCCTCAAATTTCCTGTGCGACACCAGTCACTGGCTCAAGTTACCCAGGCTCTGCTTGCCAGTCCATATAATAAGAACATTGCCCCTTCTCCTAGGGGAGCAAGGAGGAAAAACGTACTACACAACCCAACTCCCAAATTCCTCCTTTTTCCTTGCTTAAACTATTCCCAGCGAAGCTGCAAGAAAATAAATCAGAAAAAAGAACTGTTGGCGTTTATCCTCTCCCTCCGTTCCTGCTCTGTTTCAAATGGATGCTCCCTACAGCAGGCCCAGGCTCTTATTTCAGAACAAAAAAGAACTCGTCCTTGAGCAGACCAACTAACCACAGTGATATTAAGATATACAGCCTGCTTTTAGCAGGTTCAAGCAGGACCATGAGCCTTGGCTGCTTCTCAGATACTCATCTTTGATACTCATCTCAACTTTGCATTTAGATTATCACATATCATTTACCTCAAAAATGCAGAGCCCTGGCCTCGGGGTATTTAATGCGATAGAAAGATAACTGCAGAATTCAGATAGTGACTTCTAAAACCACAGACAAGATGGTGAAATCCTGCACGCTCCAGGGCAGCTTTTCAAATCTGAGCAATAAGCGCCTTGTGCTCAGCCCTCCTCTTCCTCCTCCTGCTCTGGAGCCTGGGTGTGACAGTGTCCCTTCTGCCCGAGTGCTGCAGACTGGAGGGCCAGCTAAGCCCCTAAGCAAGGGCTACATTGAGGTAGGGACTAGAAGGTAAGGTAAGGGACTAGAAATTGTGCAGAAGCAAGAGACCCCACTGTTTTGAGGCAAACAATGAACTCCAAATACAAAAAAGTATTTACTTAGATTTGTGACTGTTTGGTAAGGGGACTGAAGAAGTCTGCTGTGCCTTTCTGGCATCACTTTCTGGCATCACTGGCCCCAACAGAATTTCACTCTTGCTGTAGGCAGGATATTCAGAGGATGGTGATCTAATTACTTCATCAATAACGCTGCTGCAAACCTTGGGCAGAACTGCTGCAGACTTCTGTATCGATGGTGATGTCACTGAGATTAGCCAGGCAGTGGATAGAGAAATCAGAGGAGGTTCACACACATATTCATAATATTTGTATGCAAGAAATCCTAGCAAAGCACTTCCTGGGAAAATGCAGCAGTTTAATCTCTTTTCCAGTCCATGATGGAACACACACACAAAAAAATCTAATGCTGCACACACTGGAAAGTTAAATATTTCTGTGCTTACGACGCACCTATCAAAGTCTGGAATCTCTGCTTAGCCATCTTACTGCAGGGGGTACTTTCGGGATTCAGTACCTGTTCCTGTAAAAATGGAGCACTTCCTCTGTTTAGAAAGATAGTGGCTTGGAATAGGGTTAAATATACACCAGAAAAAAAGAAGAAGAAAAAAAAAAAGGAGAAACAGGTATTAGAAAAATGAGATGTAACTCCTCTTGCCTCAGGAAGGGTAGCACTTGTACACACTGCAACAGCAGCCCGGAAGGCATGGCAGCTCTCCAACCACATTTTATGCATAGTTGGTAGCGTTCAGTGCTGTGAAATCAACTGGAGGTCAACTGAGCAGTGTTTTCACTCAGAGATAGCAAAGATGGGACAAGTCCTTCTGAAATTCTGGGCTCGTTCTGAAACGATCCCTGCTTGGCCTGCTCTGTCCAAGAGGAGAACTTCTGACATCTAGCTGGCTGCCAGACACATCACCGCCTCTGCACAATCCTCTTCTGCTTCCTAACAGTGAAAAATACATCACAGGGCTTACTCAGGAAGACTGACGTTCACAAACTTTATCAATTATCAAGAAAGCACTGAGGTAGCTTGTTTGCAGCTGCCACAAAGTCTTGTTTTAAGAAATTATAAAGGAGTGTGACTGTCACTTCCCAGAGACCTGAGCTTGGCAGACGAACTAGGACAAATCTTCCTGAATTTGGCCCAGGCTGCCAAAATTAATTCAAAGAGAAAACCTTGAATATGCAACATAATAAAAATAAACAGCCACTAGAAGAATCAAGGTCAAGCTTCCAAGTGTTTTTTGTGTTTTTGGTTTTTTTATTATTATTATTTTTCTTCTTTTTAAACCAGGCTCCTCTGGCAATTAGCTGATGTTTTAAGACTTCTCTCTTCTTTGCTCAGGGTGTGACAAGAGCAAGGCTGAGTCATTTTTTACAGCAGCTAAGTTAAAAATTGCCAGCAAGTTCACATGGAAAACAGACTTCTTCCCAGTGATTCAGACGTTTATTCCGAAGTTTATTCAAGCTGAATTATCCAGTTAGTTGGATTTTTTTCCCCCTTCTAAACAGGCATGGCGTTTTATCAACTGTTATTCAGGAACATTTTAGCTTCCTTTTGTTCACCTTTCAATGAAACAAAGAACAGCATAGAGAGGACTCTATCTTATGATTGAACCTCTTGAAGTCAAGCTCACATATGTGGACTGCAGTTCCTACCATTCGCAATATTGTCTGGAATCCAGTGAGACGGGATGTTGGCAGGGAAACAGAGAATGGAGAAGCTCAGAATGCTCTCAGAACCTCTCTGCTTATTTTTACTTAACGCCAAAGCAGGATCAACACCCCGCAACATTATAAGCTGAGCAAACAGATACTTGACTGGCAATGGGATTCATGCAGTCAGAGCCTTGATCGAAAATTTTCCCCTAATGTTTTTCACCACACAATTTTTATGACCCAATGAAAACTCTAACTATCAAAAATTCAGGGCTCTGATGCTCCTATTCAACCTCAGTTAATCTATACTCTGAAAGGAAAAATGAAAGATGCCTGATAACTAAATTGTTGGATAGTTATACAAATAATACAAGCTACTACATGCTGCCCTACAAAGCAGTAACAGCATGTGCTGTGGGACATTTTTCAGCTCTGAATAAAGGAGACTTGGATAATAGAGATTAAGAGAATGAAGAATATAGCCTTGTTATGCAAAGATACAGGATAGCCAGGAAATGTAGTAAAACCCCACATGAAAACAATGCCACTCGTCTGTGGATCCCAACGCATCATTACCACGTATTAAGCCTTCCACAGTTTCACAGTGCAAGAAACAGATGCAAACAGGTTAACAAAATAGTCAAAATGCTATCAATGACTAACTAGCGAACAAGTTCTTGTCAACTTAAAAAGGCTTTAATTGCTTTTTGTTGGCCTCCCACCAAAAACCCTTTTGGTGGGACAAGTGCAGTTAAACTGATATGGTCTGATCATGCTTGACACTCATGGTGCTGCTCCAGAAAGCCAGAGATGTCCTTGCTGAGTGTGACAGTAAGGGGTATCAGCCATCTTTTCCTGATGAGGATTTGAGGCTGGGAGGAAAATTTATCGAACAGATGTGAGCTTGCTCTACCTATCCTCCAGTTAGCCAAAAGCCACATGAGCCCATTTGTACGTGCTGTATCTGAGCTGACAGAACCAGGGGAAGAGAAGGGTTTATATAATCAGCTCTGTGCCATGCTAACACTCCTGGCCAGCACAGGGCTTGTGGTGTTACCTCACAACCAAGATGTACTACAGAAGCCTAAATTAAGTGATTGCCAGGAATCACAGAGGAAGCCTATGTTCATGCTTATTTCTCTGTAAGACTTTGAGCAAAAGCCAAAGATTCCTTTCCACATCATAAGCCTGGTTCACATCCCGATGTTAAAATGGCCAAGTGGAAGGTACCATGCACAGACAGCACCTTGCACAATGACACTGTTTAAAGGCCTCATGTTTTACACCTTGCAATTCAGCACTGGCATGAAAGCACTTTCACAGCTGTTCTGTAAATGGGTAGCAAACCACGAGGATCTTAGCTGAGAAGAATCACCAGCCACATGGTACGCAGACAAATATTGATTATTAACATGTTGTTCCTTTCAAAGGACATCTCTTCAAACAGATAAATGGCTACTTACTGTTTTTGTTGGAGCACTGCCTGGTAAAGGACTTGTCTCAATGAAATACTTCCTCAGAAGGTGTTTGCTGGATTCAGGACTGTCCATCAGGATGTAGGAACAAAAGAAAGCTCCATTCCGTAATAAGAACACAGCTACATCTTCATTCCCTTTAGAGAAAAGGCAGATTGTCTGTTCTCTTCTTCTCATGTAAGTGAATCAACAAGGACCTGAACAGAAATCCTGGGAAATAACCACTTCTGAAAAAAATCATGGGGGTGTGCAAAAAGGGAACTGAACCGTGTAAAGACTGTTTCTTCCAGTGGTAGGATTTAGTTTAGTCAAACCGAGACAGCAAAGACGCTCTGTAAAAGTACTGGCCCAAGCTCCACTTGTTTTTCTCTCTCTTCTCCCCTCACCCCAGCTTATTAAACACTACACACAGCTGTGCTTTGAAGTGTAAATTATTTAGTCTAAATCAAGCTGTGTGCCATAGTGTCCATAACAATAATGCTTTTACTTGCAAGGTTTCTATTTCTGGTGGGCCTTTTCCCTAGGAGTTTAAAATTAATGAGGAAAGTTCAGCCTCTCAGCATTTACAGTAACCTAACTTAGGAAGGCCTTGACTAAAATTTGGCTAAGACAAAAGATTCAGAGCCAATTCTGTCTTAATTTATCTCACTAGAAATCCAGAACAATCCCAGGAAGCCAGCCCACACTAACACATTCCCAGAATGGAACAACTCAGCCCATTCTTTGAAAGGTGTTGCAGAACAAGGGCAAGGCTTCAAAGCATGCAAATACATACCTGCCTTTATAGCAGCGTAGAGGGGCAACCGTATAAGAACTGGAAACTCATTCCTCCTGACCGCGCAGCTCTCTGGGTCAGCACTGTATGCACGAATTAGGAGTTTCACTATATCCAAGTGTCCCTGCTGGCAGGCGATGGCCAGCATCCAGTTCAGGAGTTGTTGGCAAGTCCTGGGACCTACCAGAAAGATATGGTATTCAACAGTTGATGCCACTGGACTGTGATGTGCAAGACTCATCCATAAATAGCAGCTATGGAAAGGGTACAAGATGAAGCCCCTGATGACAAGGAAGCAGACTGCACTGCAAGAGTATAAGAGTTAGAGAAGAGCCCTAGGTGGGTCAGGCACAAACTCCACAGCTGAGCAGAAAGCTACCTGCTTTATTTAACTGTTCGTTCACAAGTTCACACTGAGCCAGGGAGAATCGCTGCACTGCGTTAGCCAAGGAAGTGCTCCCGGCACAGGATACACATGCGATTTATCCCCAAGCCCTGTGATTGGTTTGTATGTAATTTCACAGATGGGAAGTCCTGCATAAAAACTTCTGGAAGTTGCAGTTTTTACAGAGCACCTATAAACACAATCCCCCGAAACAAAGGCTTAAGGGAATTTGGTCAGTTTGAAACTGATTTAAGTTTCCAGCAAATACTTAATTCACTTTTTATTACTGTGACTATTATTATATTTATATAATTTAACTTTTGCTACTGGGTTACACACACAGCTTTGTCAGCCTCCTTTCTGGCTGAAGGAGATATTAGGTTTAATCATATCCCTCAAACTTGAAAGTTTAAAAATAAAGTTTAAAAATAAAATGTAAATAAAATATAATGATAATTCAAGGTAAGGAATTCCCCTGCAAGTCAAATGGAAATGCCAACAGGAGAGCACAGAACATGCTGCCAGCTGTGCACCCAAGCTGTTATTCGCCAGGCAGTCATGTTGCACTCTTACTCCCAGCAAAACTGTGTCTGCAGAATCAGCAGAGTGCGATGATGCTGTTTCCTGAAAATCCCCTGATTTCTCTGTGGGATATGGGACATTATCCAGTTGTGAGGGCTGATGGGAATGAATCGTCTAAATGGCATCTTCCTCTGCTTCTGAACTGCAAACATGGAATATTTTTATTCATGTATTTTTCCTCCCACGGGGGAATTTTTCTTAAAACACAGAGGAGATTACATCCCTCCGTGCATTTTCCCATGATTGAGTTCCCTCCCCTTTTAAGGGAAGTGAAAAAATAAATAATTAATATAAAAAAGCCTGCTTGAAGCTATACCAAACAGCTGCTGAAAAGCCTGATGAAAGGTAGAGGCAACCCAATAAGCTTACCACGCAGGGAATCCAGCAGTTCTTTCACAACATCCTTATGTCCAAAATACGCAGCCACCACAGCAGCATTGTCATCATTAGGTTCTGTTGGTAACACCACTAACGCTTCCTTCAGTAAGTACCTCACCGCCTGCAGATCTCCATACGCTGCTGCGATACCTAAAAGTTGACACTGGCGAAGAAAACACAGCAAAATAAACTCTCAGATTTTTCTTTGTCTCTGTGCAAAGGGAGCAAACAGAGAAAGATGGCATTTCTAGAGTAATGTATTTATTTCTGCTCATGCAATTGCCTACAAACTGTCACAGTGGTTAACTGAGAACATCATAAACACTAGTAGCCATTATAATCGTTGTTGATATATTAAGTAATTAGTTTAATTTGTTGGTTTTGCTTAATAGTTTTTTGTATGACTTTACTGCGGAAGTGCCCAAGGCACTGAACGGTGACCGTAAAACAATTTCTCACAGACCAACACAAACAGCATTTTTGTGCTCTGCCAAGAGGTGTAGTATTTCATGTTTTGGAGATGGCTGACTGGACTTCACGCTTGGGTACTCTCCCAGCACACTAAGGTAAGTGTGTCCTAAGAGCTGGCTCAAAACAAGCTCCTGAATCTGAGCTGGCTTGCGTTTGGAGAGCAGGCAGAAGAGCCCAGGACTCTGACTGAGCATCTGACAGAGTCAACACACCCACAAATACTCTAACAAACTGGCAGTCTGGTGTGCAATACTGACCCCAGTAAAGCCAGCAGGGGTTTCACCACCCACTTCAGTGTCGACAGGATTTCTCCCCTGTGGTTCCTGTCCTTGATCCTGTTCCCATGTACACTTTTCCCTGTGGTCTGTCTCATCTTTCTGATCATTGTTTTCAAGGGCAAATATTGTCCCCAAGCACATTCCTGAAGTGGCCCACACAACCAGCCACGTCTGGGACCCTGTAGCACCAGTGTAACACACACAACTGAACGGATCGTCTGCATGAGGAGCAGTGGAAGACAGCCGCTCAGCATTTCAAGGTTTCTTTCCCAAAAACATTTGAGAAAGAGCAGGAATCTAAGCCTACCTTTTCCACTTGCAGTGCCGTCTCCTCACATGACAATTTAATTAATTCTTGGGCTTTAGTGGTGTCTCCAGCTTTGTAAGCAGCCTGAATGCTTTCTGTAACGGGTGTCTGAATTATGGAGACTTCGCCGACTGTGGACTGCTTGCCACCCATGTCCACAGCTCCTGCAGCAAAAATAGAAAACAGGTGTCAGGAAGAAGTCCCTCTTTGTTACTCAAGTACAGCTGCAACATCGATGCACCCTGGCAACACAAAGTGGTGAGTTATTAACAGCAAAATATTTACTGCATACAATTAAATAAAAAAGAGGAAAAGATGCCAACACTAAATTTTCTGATATAGGAAAGTGATAATAAAGTACTTTCCAGCAGGGACATGAAACTGAAAGGGACAGTAAGTTCCCCAGTTGTTCCCAGAGGTGGTTTCCAAAGGAAGGTGTGAAGAAAGCTCACACAGACATGGACACATAGGCTGTGCTGCAACCTGCCATGCTTGGCCCCTGGCTACAGGAAATCGGGGGAAAAATTGCTTGTTTGCAATTGGTTAAAGTCCTTACAGCCCACAGGTTTTCACAAGTAAACAAGGATTTTTTTTAAATAATATATATATATATATTTTAAATAGACACACATGTAATTCAGGGGCTAGTTTAATGCAGTCTGGAGAAAGAAGTAAATTTGGACCAATCTATAACCGTCGGTAAATATCTTTGAATAATGCAGTCTGAAATCATCCATACATTCTGACTAACGCTTCTCATCAATTATTTAAATGAAGCTCGAATCACTCAGACACTGGAGACAGCTCCAGAGATTTGTGCCATTAAAAACGTGCCCGCATCAATAACCTTTCTCAGATGATGCAGAACGTGTGAAGGACAAACAACAGAAACAAAGGCCGATGAAAGTGATATTAAATTACAGCACAATCAACAGCCTCTCAGAGCTCACGTAACATGTACAGATGCCTCATAATTCTGTAGTTTTAGGGGGTACATGGAAAAAAAAACATAAAATCCAGCATTTGCTCCGGTATTTTGGAGCAGACCAGCCACCTGTAATGGACCTCTAAGAATATTGCTTGTTTTAATTCTCTTTTTCATAGACACCAAAGGTAGGAAATGCAAATGATCCCTAGGCAAGTAACTGTTTGAAGGGGGACAGAAGAGAGAACTTTGAAGCAGAATAATTCTCCAGTGTAAATGGTTCAGTACTGGCCTAGCGCAGATGGAAGCGAACACTGCAGTTACTGCAACACGCAGCCTCCTCCGTGCTCGGTGCCCTGTGATGAAATCCCGAACCTAGAGAGAAGCTCTGGAATTCCCCTTGGAGGAAAAAAAGCCTCAGCATCGGAGATCCAAACCAGCTGGAGAGCTCCGCAGGAAGCCCTGCAGATCAGGGCTGACAGAGCACAGCGATTTTAAGCAAGTTCCTATAAATAAATGCTGAAAGAAGGGGCTGGTTTTATTTCCTTTCAGCCTCGAGCCTAATATGGGGGGGCTATCACTCAAGATCCAGAGCTAGAGCCAACTCCAAGTGCACAGGCACATCCTTTCCAACAAAGCATTGAGCAGGGCCACCTCTCTGCTTAAACCATGGCCAGGGAAGGTGGAGGTATGGGTGTCTCGTGGGCAGAGACTCATTTAGAGTCCGGGAGGCCCCAGTGTCACTTCATCTACTAGGCAGGCCTCCAGGCACCTCCACACCCTGCTCACCAGAGCTCTTCTGGGGGGAGCTCCTTCCACCTCTCCTGCTGGAACAGCCCCGCCACGCGGTTGGGATGCGCAAATCCACTGGGCCAGCGTGCACAAGGACCATGAACGATTTCTCTAGCTGCAACACAGACCTTCCAGCCCCAAATTAACTACATCTCGAGCTCACTTTTCCTCATTCTGACCCCCCTCTTTCAGATGTGCGCATCGCTACGTAATTCATAAGTGTGTATTACCAGGGACACTACAACGAAGCTGAAGAAACGAGACAACAGTTCTATTGCAACCGAGGGAAGGAGGAACTCAGCAAGCTAGACCCCAACCCCAAGGCAGCTTCTGTTTTACCCAGTGACTACTTCGCAAATGTATTTGACTAATGTGTCATGCTTCCTCATGCATTTTTGGCCCCCGCAAAACTTCCTAAATCCTTTCCAGCGTAATGGTGCAGCTATAACCATGGTTAACATCACCACTGGTAGGAGAACATGGGCTGGCCATCGCTCATCGCGGACTTCTGGGCGCTCTGGCACTGGAAGGTCACAAATGCCTGGCTTCACGGAGCCTACATGCTCCGAGAGTTACCTGGCAAAGTCCTCAAGATAGTAATTTTAGTCCCTAAGTTAAATTTTAGCCTTGTTTAGGCAAATAAGATTTTTCTATTGACCTAATAAAAACGTACTGGTGAGGCTACATTTGAACATCCATCAAGTAGAAGTCAATAAAAGCCTCATTGAATGTAAGTAATCTGGGCAATTCTACTGTTTGAAACTGATATATTTGTATTTAAACATTCTTGGCAGAAAGACAGTGCTGCTCGTCATTCAAGTTTCTTATGTAGCTGTCATCAAAACTTCCTTCTGTGTTTGTATGCTGCAGAGTAAACTGACCGCCTGCCTAAGAAGACCTGGGAAAAAAAGATGTCAAAGATCTTCACCTAAAAAAGACCTTGCAGATGAACTAATTTAAGCCTGAAAAGAGCAAAACCAAGGAGTCACAGAGTGATAAAAAAGCTTGCCCTCAACCAGCAGCTGTACCCTCATGATTCTGTCAAAGTGAAGCTGAGATTTCAAACATTAATGAGACAAGGTAGGCCATCCGTTCTTGGGTTCCCCGAAAACACCAAGGCACCCATCGCAAAGCTAAGCATCGCGTGAAGCAAATTACCCAGTTCACAGAGGGCTTTCTGGTGACTTTAGAAATGATATACTGACTTCTAATATACAAATGGAAAATAAGAAGCAGCATATTTTATGAGCTTAGTTTATACTCGCCAATGGAAAAAGAAAGAGAAGTAAATTCTACTGACTAAAGACTGCTTTATTTCTAAAAGATGCATGACTGAACTATCATCGGTACTGCATTCATGTAGGCTGGGAATAAAATTTTGCCAATATATGCATCAGCCATTTTTAGCAAAAAATCTAGGCTGAAGTCCAAAGAGATTCTGCCTGTGCCTTTAACCCTACAAATCTCATGTTTTTCACCTGAACGCTTTGTGGCTGTCATAATAGGGTCTCCTCAAATCCATATAGCCTAGTGCAACATGGTTACGAGAGCAGTAAGTGAAACCGAATGACACTGAAACTGTTTTCAGACTTGATCCTACCATGTGCTGAGCATTTACACCTGGATGTCCCAAAGTGCTTTTAATTCTTGGATTACGCAGACTCAGGAACCAGCTTCTGTGCTTTGCTCAATACGGTCTCCATTAATATTTGACAATGCATACGGCATAGCAAGTTACGATACTCTGTTACGATAAGCTCTTGCACACCCACTGTGATTTCCCTTGTTTTTGCTTTATTGCACACAGGTCCAGGACAGAGTTCCTGGGTCCCCTGCCCCAGATCCGTGCCCCTTACCTCTGAGGCTGCAGCAGGGAAGCAGACAAACGAAGCCTATTTGGACTGAGGAGGAATGGTTTGGGGTCATTCTCTAACATATTTGAATTTCCATGCAAATAAGGCCATGGGCTTTACTCCGTTATTCAGTCCCTATCTTTGCATCTTTGTTTAGTTTCTCTGATGATCCCCAGCTGCTTTGCTGGCTTTCTCCTAGTGACTGTAAGCAAACCAAGTGCTGTTTGTAAAGGGAAAATGGGGGCACTTGCCGACATTAAAAACATATCCTTCATCTGTCTCTCACAGCAATTAGCAGCCTGCACCAAAGAAACTACCTTTGAAATCAGGAGTGGGAAATATTTCCAATGTTTAATACTTTGGAAGTGTTTTTTGAAGTTTGGCTTTGCACTAACAGCTTTTTATAAAAGCTAAAGGCAAGATTAATTTTCATTTTAGAAATATTCCAGTGGAAACAGCGGTTATCAATAAAAAAACAGTGTTATTTTACTGCCCTTCAGGGGTTACAGCAGCATCAATTTAAAAATGCAACAGACTGCACAGTCCCAGCTGAGAGAAGCAAAATGAAAATAGGTCTAATTAATAATAAGGGGTACCAGGAGAATGTCAGAGATATATGCAGTTACACCCAGTCTTAGGCCTTATTATTAGAGCAAGTGAAAAAAAGATAAAATTTCTAAACTGACATTGTGCCATTATCAATAAAAAGGTGAGGGTCTGCAGGTCAGTGCTGTGAATCAGCAAACAGCTGCATAACAGAACAGCACATTGCATAGATTATTATCTTTATGTCCCAAATCACTGCATCCCTGTCTTTGACATACAGCCTCTCAGAGATTTTAAGTGCTGCATTAGTCCCTTTGACAAGGTAGGTGCTTGCAGAACTGACTAGGATATTTTTGGCTATTAGAGAAAGACATAAATGAGATGTTTAACACAGGATAAAATAGGGCAGGAAGCTAACTTACTCCACAACAGATTTACAACAATAATAAGACTTTAAAACTGCTACTGACCTTGTCATAATTTGTGCAGTTGTTTCCAGAGAGGGAAGCAAATCAAGATGATGGCTTTAGCACAGCCTCCCGTTCGGTGATGCTCAGTTTAGCTATTAATTCCTTGGACCGTTAGCCATCCACCCCTGCTTCAGCACAAGCAGCTCTTACAGTGGCCACTGGCTGGCTGCTGCTTCGTCTGAATTAACTACTGCATTTTAGCCTTGACAGTTATTTTCATCTCCATGTCCCATTACGGTGAAATCCAAGCCTCTGGTTCAGAGAGGATCTGGGGATGGGGGTGGGCAGGGAGGCTGCCTTTCCGGGCTGAGCTCAGACATTAATTCCTCAACAGCACCAGATGGCTCCAGCTAACCTCCACCAGCTTAATCTTTGGCCATTTTGACTTCTGAGCCCTGCCCCAGAGCTGAGGTCTAAAGCACCCTGAATATTTAAAGTCACCCCTCCCAGAACTCTTCAAAACTCACAAGAGTTGCTGGATGTTTTTTAATGCTGCTCTACCAAAGCTTTGGCAGGCTGCTCTGCAAAATTCATGGAATGCCCTATTATTTCTGAGGCACAGAGCTAGAGTCTCTGTAACACACTCATCTATCTCCCATCGCCCTGAAAAACTCCAGATTAACAAAGCAAACAACAGCCAACAGGAAGCCTCCAGCGATTTCAAGGGATGATGGATCTGTCCTACATTGTGCTTTCCAATGAGATTGGGAACGAAAATGTTTTTAACCCTACGGAAATTTCTGAGATAGTGAAAAATATTCCCATCCCAAGTCAGGAAGGAAAACCAAACCTCCATTTGCTACAATAATATATATATATATTAAAATCAGTCCAAGTCAGACAAAATTGTTCGTGAAACAAAGATACCTTCTGTGTTCTTTCTCTAATTCTCTAACACTTCAAAATAGTCTCTTTTTTTTCCCTATGTTAGAAGGTTTCGTTCATTCCTTACTTAAAATACACGGTCACAGACCAAGATCTGGCCCCAGAAGGGGGCTGTTCCCCACATGCCCCAGTCTACCTGGCCCCATAGCCAGGAACTGGCCCAGAACCACACAAAGGAAGGTCCTGCAGCAAAAAGCCTGTGGTCTATTTTGTCTTGTCTTCAGATCTAGGAAAAATACGTACGGCCCAATCCATTCTGGTATCAAACAAAGCCAGCAGGATTAAACAGTGGTGAGAAGCACTTAAAAAGTCCCTGTGAGGAGACAAGGAGAGAAAGTTATGGGAAATCGAATCACGGGGGAACAAGAGGATTTATCTGGGGAATCCAGCATCCCTGTGCAGGGAACACGACAGAGCTGGGCCGTGTCCTTCCGACCCTAATTAACATCTCTTCTTAATAAGCGAGACGTGCCAGCTTCTCAGGACAATGAGAGAACCCTCCATATGCACTTTTCCTGCCCGTTTTATGTGGTTCGATTTCACCCAAACATCCATTATTTAAGCTAATTACTGGCATGGCTTTACACTACGATCTGCCTGCCAAGCCAGTGGAAAAGATGATATATTTAGTACAAACATAACCTGCCTCCACGACATAGATCCCAAACGATGCTCACGGCCCCAGAAGTAAGCTTATAACCCTATAAAAGGCCCAACCCAAACCATAGAAAAATGCTTCGAAGACAATTCCATACCGAAGAGATCTTTTTCATCATTATTGCATAATCCAGTATTATTTTAAAATTGTTTACATGCCAGTACAATGCATGCCAACTGCTTAGCTGCAATAAATGTTTGCCAGAAAGCATACGGGATTTTGGAAAGGACATGCTGACAATTTTAGGTACAGCAATGCAAATTGACCAATTACCACCAGAGCCACTGAAAATTTTCTATTTAGAACCACTCTTAACCTGCAAGGAAAAAAAAAAAATACATTTGCTAATGCAAACCTGAGAGGAAAAAATTAAGTCCTGGACAGAAAAATGCTCTGGACCCTTGCCTTTTTCAGGGCTCCAGAACTGAATTATGGAAGCCAGACAGCTCAGAAAGCTTTAGCTCTCCATTTATACAGTCATTTCACCATCACCCAGGATAATGAGGGGAAGAGAGAGCAGAAAAGCCTCAAATACTAACAACACCGAGACTTGGCAGGCTTTGGTGGACAGTAACACTGACAATGAAGCCTCTGCCTGTCACAGCACTGAGGTGGGGTCAAAAAGCTCTGCCAGGCCTGAGCAGGCTCCTGAATTTGTGCACACGCCTCACAGACTCTGCAAATGTCTTGTTTTGCCCAAGAAGTTCAAACGAAATAGTTATTTCTATTTTTATGATGTATAAAGGAGGCTACACAAAGCCACGGCGAGGAGCGTGACCACCAGAGCAAACCCAGGGGGTCGGTGGGCGAATCACACCGGCAAGTGCAGGTGGCTCAAGGGTGAGAGACGGCAGGCACCTTGTCCTCCTCCTGAGCTGCTGGGGCTGCACCCAGCCTCTCCCAGGCTGATAAACCCCACAGAAATCCCAGCTGGGAACGTAGGGAAACCTGGAAATTCACTGAAACGAACCGGGCCTTCATCAGTGAGGATGAGGGGTTTGCCCTCTCACCCGAGGACACGCGTCAGGCCTCACCACCTTGACGGGCACACGTTCAGTCCTTTCGGACTGGAGGAGTGCTTCAAGCATCAGCAGCCACAACACGTTTTTCAGTGGACGGACCATTTTATGGTCCTTGACAGTGAAGGTCCATGATGGTGAGTGAAGGCACCATCATCGCTAGTAGATGCATTACAAGCTTCTGGGAAGGGGAGGAATGAGGTAGAGGCCAACCTCCTGCAAGGACCAGGCACAGGCTGGGTCCTACAGTGTGGGGGGACCCCTGCATTCTTCCCTTACATCTTCGGGGTGCAAAGGATCAGCAAAAACCACAGGGAATAGTGACACAGTGACAGAAATGCCACCATGTTGTTCCACTCCTAAGGGAGAGAGCCTGAGGAAAGGAAGAGAGCTCCAAATGGCCAGAGCCACGGCTATGGAATTGAAAATCCAAATGACTCAGCTCTAAGTGAAAGTTTCTATTTTCGTCTTTTGGCTCCAGTGATATGGTTCCAATCCTACAGCTTGAATCATTCAGAAATATGCTTTTGCATGCAAGGCCAGCTATGCCACTCTTGCTTTCCAAAATGTAAATTGGAACATATACATTAAGCATGCAGAAGTACAACCACGCTTTTGGGTTTTCTTCGTGTCCATTTCCAAGCATAGCTGGAAAGAGAGGATTATTAAATCATGAAAGGTGTCTCTAGCGAGGCCATTCCTATCCAACTGAATCAAGTATTATACCCGTGAAACCAAACCAGGCTTGGATTTCCATTTGAAACTTCATGAAATAGAATTTTACGGCTAACTTTGGTTTATTTTGAAACTTTCCTGTTTCCCTAATGTTCAAGTTTTCATCAGAATGGAAAAATTCCCATGCATCATTGTTTTCTTTCTTTCAGACAGATCATTTGCTCAATATTCTTCTAAAAAGTCAGTCGGCACTTACGCACACTGGGGAAGCAGCAAGTCACGGCCAGCCCCCATATGCTTCGTCCTCCTTAGACACACATTTAAAATCAGCCTAATGGAGAAGCAAGTGCTTTGAGCCCCATCGTATGACAGGGGTCCTGGGCAGATGCTGTAACCTGCATGGTCACCAGTGTCCTTCCTCCTTTCCCCAGGGAAGCACTGCAGGTCTCTTACAGAACCTGGATGCATTAAGGTTTTGGGAAGACTGGCTGGAAAAGAGGAAAAACGGGGAAGAAACATGAAAAAGATATGTAAAAATACCTCGCGTGACTCCAGTTTATCATGTTCAAGGAAGGCTATGACAATCTGGAGAGCTGAAGAAGATGAATTAAGAAATGGACAGCCTAATTACAAGATTAGAGATGAAAAGAGCTTGGTTTGTTGAGCGTGGAAAAATGAAGGCTGGACAGGGATGCGAGCACAGTCTATAAATACATCCACAGGGAGACACCAGGGAAGAAGAGCTATTTATGTACAGGGTACAAACACGTTTCAGCTGCCAATTAGAAGCAAGTTTAAAGTGTTGGAGGAATGAGGCTTTGGAACAGTCCTCTAGAAAAAGCAGAAAGAACAGACCCTTCAACTCATTTAGAAGATGCTTTGAACAAGGTTTAGGAGGGTGACAGCAGGACACTGGCCCACACAACCTTCCGGTCCTACAGCCTGCACTCCTACTTTATGCCTGAGCTAAAGTTAACACAGCTATCGGGTGCTAACAGTTTTAACAAAGACGACTTTGAAGAAAGTTGGTAGTGAGAGAGAGTCCTTTATCAACCCAAAGGGGTTTGGCCACAGCAGAGTCAAAGGAAGGACGGAGCTGGGAAGGACACCAGAGAAAAGACATGAATGTGATACTCTGGAAAAGAAAAGAAAAAAGCTGAGAAAGCGAGGCTCTGCTCCAGCTTCTACTGAACTTTCTGCGAGTGCTTCCACCAGCATCCATGCAGCAGGAGCAGATCCTCAGAGGTTTCCAGGAGAAAATATCGAGTAGGGAAGATTACTTTAGCAGCTGTGTCTGGAACAGAGGAGAAAGTTTTGTTGAAAAGGCCTCTGCTGTTGGCCAAGGAAGTGCAGGTCCTGAATCAGGCTGAGTGATGATGTGCTGCCAAAAATGTAATGGGCTACAAAAAAACCCCACCACCTTCCATATCTGGTGACAAAACCTACAAGTGGCAGAAGTGCCTGTATTTGAGAGGGGAAATATTTCCCTTTAATCTTCCTGATGTCTGAGAATGTCAACATCCATTTCAGTGGAAGACAGACAAGGGTTTTGTCTAGGAGGATGCTATGTTCAACTGAAGGTGCGTGCCATGAACCCGCTGCAGCTTGCGGCATTTTCAGGCGGTTGCTCCAAGGTAAAGAGGGCAAAACCAGGCAAGGCATGTTTCCTTCCTACCAACATATGAGGAACCCAGAGCCAGTGCATATGAAAACCTTGCCCAATCCATTCAAAAAACTTTAATAGCTTTTATTCATACCCCATTATTGTGAGAAAAGTCCTAGGTGCAACACATTGGAGAGTTGTGACCGTGACTACAAGCCAACTTCAGGAGCTAGTCATTTTTGTTTTTCAAGCTACATTTTTGATCTGAAAAGGGATCCTGTCCATTAGTGTTAAAAAAAAAAAAAAAACATGTTCCTGTTTGATGCAAAAATAAAAGCTTTTTCAAAGGCTCTTTGATGTGCAAGACAGAAAGACGTGCAGGCAGATTCTGAAGGAGGTCTTGTCTGAGGCAATTACCAGCACTCCTTTTGAATCTTACTCCCTAGACAGAATTTTAATGTGAAGTAGATAATCACACTGCAGAGCGTATCAGCTCTAAACCTTGTGGCTTTTCAATTAAGCAGCAATAACCTGTAGTCAAAATACTCCCTGCCCAACAAGGGAATAAAACAAACAACCCTGAACCAACTAAATCCAGGTGAAGCAATTCCAAAGACACACACGCTTTTAAAAGATCTTGTTCTGAGCTCTTCTCGGCTAGCCAGGCCAGTTTTCCAAGCGATATTCTGATCATTAAAACAAGCAATGATGTAATTTCCACAGCAACCACAAACATACCAAGAATATTTGAGCTAAATTTATCCAGACTTCTTGTTTGAATCACTGCTTCGGTTCGTTATTTTTCCACGATCTTCAGCGACGTGCAGAAAAGAAGCTGTGGGCAGCCTGGGACCGGGCTCTCCACAGCAGCGTCTGAAATCCCAACCTTTGTGCTTGCAAGCCACTTAGTGACTATTAGAAGGGAATTCTGGTCGCTGTCCAGCTCCCATCTCCCTAGGTCCCTGCTCTTTCACCCTTCACCCTCCTCCTCCCTTCCTGTAGCACACTGACCCCTTCCCTCTCCTCCACATGGTGAGGCAACGCGAGGCTCGCCTTTGTGGCTGAGAATTTCCCAAACTCACTGCAGACCTGCTGCCCTTCCCTCCAGGAGATGGTGAGCTGCAGAAGGAAGAACCCACACCACTCTGCAGCAGACCCCCAGTCCTAAGCCCTACATCCCACCACCAGCGCCAGGAGAGCTCAGCCTGGGCAAGGGGTCACCACCTTCACTGGCAGGTACACGCATCCCTGCAAAAAGTGCATCACCAACGAGACATCACGGGGCCTCACCCTTTCTTCCAACATGCCCAAGGTGGCTGATTACCATGGCGAGAGGCACTGGGTGTCTGCAAAACCTGCAGCATAACCTCTAAGATCTTACTTCATCAACACTGCTGTTCTATAGGAATCTTCTCAGCTATCACATTTCACCACGGTTGGACGTGCCCTTGCTGACTCCATTTCAGTTTCATGATCAGCCTCACAGTTTGCCTGCCCGTCACGTAGCTGCGCATGTTTTAAGGGCAGTCTGTTCTTTCTGAAAGCACTCCTTTCTGTTTGTTTTGTTTGTTTGTTTACCAGAAACTTCAACCCACACATCCCCTCTGACTGCAGGAGAGCTTTCTGAAGGGTGAAGGCCTTTCCCAAGACCTACAGACTTCTTTTGTAAGGCCTCCCCTTAAGCTAAAGCAATGCACAAATTCTAAGCATGCACACACTTTTATCACGAAGCTATCGGTAGCCTAGATAAATGGGCTGCTGCTGTGGCTATGTATATGCAAAGAAGCAATGCTGACCCACTAATGAACACAGGCTGATTAAGGAAAGGAATTAAATATCAGCCTAACTTGACGTAAAATCCAAGACAGAACCTATTAAGGGCCATAATTCACCTATGGGGCAGACTGAGAGCTGAACGGCATTAAATCCATCCCCCAACAGCCTCATCTACAATGCAAACATTTCCTCTCAGCTAGCTGCCTGCTGCCAAGCGCAGCCCTGGCAGCTCCTTTATTGATCAGAGAAATGAAAAACAAACAAACCGCAGACCCGATGCTCTAAGGATCCCTGAAGATCGGATCCAGACCCTGTTATGCCAGTGCAGAGACTTTAATGGGTCTTACATAAGGCTCCCAAAGGCTTTGGAGAGGATGAAAAAAAAATAAATTTGTAGCACTTTCTTTAATGCAAGTATAAAATTGCCTGTAACATCACTGGCAAAACAGTAAATCAATTACAGGCCTGGTAAAGACCGAGCCAGTGTGAACTCTATCAATTGCTTTTTCCCCACTGCAACGGAGGATAACAGTTTTGCCTACAGCCACAGTGCCAACCTCACCTGCTTTATAATTAGTCAGGTAGTTAAGGGGTCCCTGTGCACAGGTTCTAAGTGCCAAGGCTTTTCTTTACTTCCCTTACCAGCTCCTCTTTGTTTTTTCTAGGTGTCTTCATGGAGTTGTCTTAAGTTACATTTCAGTGTACCCATATATCTCAACTGAAAAGTGGAAAATAAAGCTGGATAAAAAGGTGGAAAATAAAGCTGTGTAGGAACAGGTAATGCCATACGCAGCTCAGACAGGGACTGGTGTCCCACTACTGCCTGTACATCACTGCCTTTCAGGCTGGACTCTGCCCAGCGGGGTCCGTACCGCACCACTGGCTCTCCCAGCAGCTCTGCCCTTGACTTCAAGAGCAGACTGGCTTCTGTGGCATCCACCAGGTAAAAGCTGCTCCTGTCACCACTAAGACTTAAGAGCTCCTTTACATCCTGTGACTCCAGAGGGGCACAGCACCCCCAAGCCAAACTCCCCACTGGCACAAGCACCCATTTTCCAAAGCAAGCAGTTCCTGCAGGCGCCTCCGATTCACAATGAGAGGCATCTCCTAGGGCATGTTCTGAAGAACAGCACTTAGCATCCAGACTCTGAAAAAACAGTTCAGAGCATCTCAAACGAGGCACCTAACTGTACATGTCCCCGCGTTCACTGCCCTTTCGGGAAACCCTGGCTGGGCTCAGCGGGATGGCGCATCGCGGCTGGGCTACCGTCTGCAGAGGAGAGCAGGCTCGACCACAGGCATGTTCTGCTGGCCTTCCGCATTAGCAGTTGGCCCCATGTGAGATTTCACCACTTCTGTATGAAGTGTGTATTTAAATATGTTTAAAAATACAAGCCTATTACCGCTTTACTAGTGTACTTCCTATTCCTGCGCAGCACTTCCTACTTCTCCTTCTGCAGGGCATTGCTGAGACTAACTCACTTAAGATACCTGTTCTATTTTTTGTGTCCTGCCACCCTCCCACACCGCCTTTTTTTTTTTTTTTTTTTGCTTGTAGGAATACTTTCAATTCACTTTTTAGACTCAAATTAACTTGCAGCTTAACAAGTAGGAAGAAAAACAGAAAACCTACAAGGCTCGTTGCACAGAACTTCAAGCAAGCAGCGCACTTTGAAGGCCTCAAATGCCCTCATGTCGCTTCCCAGATGCTCTCCAGGCCCTCCACCCTGCCACAGCACGGTAGCAGACTCAGGTGATGCTACTACCTCCACTGTGAGGATGGAAAAAAACAGGGCAGAGAGTGCGAGTACCTTTTTCCTTCTCATACAGCACAACATGCCTCAGATGGGGCTATGGCGATGTGCCCCGAGACACAGCCGCTGGCTGTAGCCCCATGCAGAGGGCTGTAAAGATGCAAAGCTTTACATGGGACTTTCACAAGGAACGAAGTGATACCAGGGGTGCTGCACACACCGATTTTGGCTTCTTCCTCTATTCAGATGGAAAAATTCATAAGCAAAGATATTCACGCCACCAAACGCAAGTTCCTGCCCTTCACATGTAAGGCACCAAAACCAGCGGGGAGAACTATGAAGGAACGGCAGCAGAGACCTCATCTGGAGGCCACGCACAGGGTGGGCCCTGGCTACTTGTGGTGCTACAGAGAAGCCAGGATCTTCCTGGAGCCTTGTTCTGTTGATGTGGGTTTCACATGCAGCCAGACTGACGGCCTGGGAGGCTCCAGCCCTCCACCTACAGCCCCGTGGCCTCCTCACCACGAAGGCCTCGGCCCCGTTTGCCCTGCCCTCACGCAAACCGGGGGCCGGCGCTGGATGCATGAAGCAGTGTCCCAGGAGAATCAAACGGCTCAACCACGGGCTAACCTCCTGTGAGCTAACCTCAGGCTGTCGCCACTTGATCGCTTGTGAAACTTTCCGCACAGAATTGCACCAGCTCCCGCGCGGTGCCTCTGATAAAACGACCCTTTAGCTCCTCCAGCTCAGCTCCTCAGACTTGCGCTGGAGGCTTGCCTGTGATTCAGGAGGTGGCAGCAGCTCTCCCTCTGAGTCAGTGCTGAGCCACGGCCGGGTTGCAAAGGTCGCTGCCATCGTGGGTTGCCTCTCCCAGATACAACACGAAGCCCCGGGAGCTGCAGGGTCACCACGGCTCCCCTGACGCACAAGGGGTCTGCCGCAAATTCCAGCCCGGGTCAATATATTCCAGTTACTTGCCTGCTCTCTCATTTTAACATCCGTGTCCCTTTTCCAGGCATGCTGCATGTGTCTGTGCTTCCCAGTGCAGCACGCTGCCCTCAAAATAAGTTGTGAATACCACAAAATTTCAAGTAACTCTCACTGGCATCATTGCTCCTCATTATGTAACATTATATACATTACAACGCAGCACACCTCTTCAATATTCATCTCTAGATTTAGCAGGAGAGAAGAGACACCCTCTGGTGTGTTGGCAAGACAATCCAATTCCAGCTCAGAGACGCACACAAAGGGCACGCGAACGCTCTGGGACTTAGAATAAAATTTTCAGGGAGAGATAAGCTCTCTAACAAAACTATTCTTACATTTCAGAAGACGACGATTGCTTTTCTACATCTTTGCTGAACTGTCTCCTAGAAACTCATCTGAGAATTAAATGCTAGCTGTAAAATTTTGTAAGATTCAAAGAAAACAAGCAGCCTGTAGAAAGGAGATGAATCTCTATTATGTTCTAGGCATTCATGTGGTGATATCTTTGGGCTTCCTTTGTATCTCCTACAAGAACCACATTATGTCACCTCCATTATATTATGCAGAGCTCTTTAACCCAGTTAAAAAAAAAAAAAACACTGCTTCATGAGATACTGCAGCCGCCCCCGTACCTCTGCTCGCTTTCTTTCTTTTAATTAGGATAACATGAACCAATCTAGGAGAGGGGAAGCCAGGTCTGCAGAGGCGAGGGAGGTGCTGACTGCACCCGAAGGGGAGCATCATTCTGCACTCCAGTGACAAACCCTCCCTGCTCTGCTGGCAGTGGTGAGCCAAGCCCCGCGGCATCCCCAGAGGCTGCGCAGGGTCCGGTGGTGAAACACGGCTCGCTCGCTGTCGGGGGAAGCGGGCATCCTGCTGGGACACCGGCGAGATTCCTGCCGCAGCCAAGTGAAGCAGCAGCGGAGACACGAGCAGATGCAGTGAGGTGAGCCCACGTTATCCTATGCTACACTTGCTGACTTGAGTTAGTGATGCTGTGGGTGCATTCTCGCCGTGCAGATCTGGCCAAATATGTAGCTGTCAGGAAAAAAAAGCCCTAAAGCCTTCCTAATGAAACAGGCACCGATATACCCTGTGAAAGCCCTCACACCCTACACCCATCCTCCCTGACTCCAAGCTTTTGGGGTGCTAAGGGGGTCCTCAGCGCTGAAGGAACCATCTGCGATGTCACTTCCCTGCGGGTCCCACTGAATGGGAGCAGGAGGCTGCATCCAGGCTGTGAATAGATGCATGTAAACAATAGATTCAAATGTGGAGGCTGAATGAGTCACTGCATTCCTGCATTCAAGTTGTGTAACAGGATCCAAACGCAGAACGAGGACCAGCTAACTTAGGGGGTGGACCAGCTAGCTAATAACAATTATTCTTGGCAGGACTTAATCCAGAAAAAAAAATGAGTTTAAACATGTACAGAACTAATCCACCAGGGCAGCACCAGGTCTTAAGCTTTCATAGGGTCGCTTGGCCAGTCTTCCAAAACCTGTTTATCAAATAAAACAATCCAGGCACGTCAGGAGAGAAGAGTTATACCAATAAGATTTGTATGCCTCCCGTTAGCCAGTTTACCACAATATATTTTCATAACAAACGTAAGAAATTTCTCAGAATAAAAACCACGTTCACAACGTAGAAAATAATTTATACCTTTTCCTCTTCTCAATTCATTATTCACTCAAACTGATTTGCTTATTTGCTGGATCTTTAAAAAGCAAGAAAAACTTGTCAAATCACTACTGCAGAACAAAAATTTAGCAATTCTCAACACTTAGCACAGACTAAAAGTCTCCTTATGAAGAATACTTCACATAGCTTAGTATTCGAATGGAGTTAATTTCTTCCAGAGAGAAACTCATACGATAGAATTCAACAATTTTAAAGATATTCAATAACCAAGTGCTTATGGTTATTACAGAGAGGTACGATGCTAGATAATGAAAGCAAAACCAAACAAAATCAGTAGCACAGAATAAGCAGAATACATACGGAGAGTGGAAAGAGTTCCCAGAGCTCCCTGTGACGCTGGTGAGAAACGTCTTTAGACAAGACAAGGCAGCCTCTGAATAAAGTACCAGGTTTTGCTTCATAGTTGCTGATAAAATCCAAAATAAGGCTGCAAAAACATTAGCTTCTGCTGAAGCCTGCTTACTCACTACGAAGCGTCAAACACACCTTCATCCCACACTTAAAACGCAGATGCCGCCTCCTAATGAACTGTTTGTTGCACGGGGGGAATACCGTTATACAATAGGCAGAAGGCTATTTCTTGATGCAGAAACATAACTGGGTTTTGGCTCAGAGAAGTACAGCACTGCCTAGGAACTGAAGGGTTCTGCATTAAGAAACAGCCAAAAATAAGTTGGCTGTTCAAAAAAAAAAAAAAGAAAAGAAAAGAAATACTAATTAACAGGAAACGACCTGAAGCTTACATCCCTTTCTCAAGGGAAATTTCCACCTATGGATTTATGATGTTGTATAAATGCAGACCTCCTAATCCATCCCACCAATACATTACTGTAAGTCACTGAACCAAAGCTGAGAGCAAAACTGGAGCAGGCTAGTATCTGCTCAGCCTGAGAAACGATGCTCTGATTTTAGCAGCTTTCATACCCTGAATACACATTGCATCAGTGGCTGGGAACATATTTGCATTCGCATGCTGAAAAAACACAGATCTTGTAAAACATATTTAGGAACTGCTGAGACATGATACATGTATTGACTAATTCCGTAGGCTCTGGGAGAAAATTGTCTTGAGAGAAATGCTATTCTTATCACCTGAACAGTCCAACGTCATTCTCCTTGCAAGTAAAACTCCTCGTTCTGTACTGTAGACTTTCTAAAATTAAGGCTCAAAGCACTCAAAGATCTTTCATATATTCAGATTTCATTGAAACTAGTGGCAGCTGGCTAGCGAGCTCTCTTAAAACCCGCTCCCAATCTGAACAGGAAAGAAAAGAAATCGTCCTATTTACCGTTCTGTGGATCCATGTTGCTCTCTCTGGAAACAGCGGATTCCTCAGTTCCCACACACCAGTACATTCTGGGTCGCAGTTGTGAAGATTCCACAGGCAAACTTTCTGCAGCACTTGAAACTGAGTAGTGTTGTCAAAGCGGAGTGATCTCTGTCAATGAAGTGCAGGAACGGAGCGATTGCTACTGAGCACCATCTTGAAGAACCATAATTTACCCTGTTTAAAAATAAATGGTAAAACAAATTAATCGTTCTAGTAGAGAAAGCGCAAGATGCTTATTCCCTTCTGAATGTTGCTTTGCAGAAACGCACCCATCATCCTATGCAAATATAAATACAATTATTCCCATAATAGCTTTGTTAAGAACACAACGTGAATTAACAGAGGAGACTAACAAAGCCTGCACTATAGAAAAGATAAATGTTCCCAATTTTTCTCCACCAAAGCTGACTCTTTGGTGAGTCTTCGGGTGGAGGGGGTGGGCAGGGGTCACAGCTGCAGTTTCAGATTCTCCACAATCTAGTGTAAAGGCAGAGCATTGAAGCGATGAAATGCAGCTGGAGAAATCCTAAATGCAACCTCAAAACCTTTCCCATCCACAAAGAAGACTGTGGCTCTTGTGCAGCTCCACCATGAGAAACTGAAAAATAGTGACGTGGTTACTGAGACCATCCTCTATAGAAAAGAGAAAACAGAGCTAAGAAAAACACACCAGCTTCTTTCCCCTCTGCCCAGTCCTAGAGAAGTCCAATGCTCTCGGAGCAGCAAGCTTCTTCAAACACGTCCAGGGAGGCAAACCAAGCCCTTAGGAGCTCTCGGAGGTTGGCTTCTGCTGTACAAGACAGCTCGGAAGAAGACCATACAGCTCAGTCTCACAGGGCTTCTGACTTCTTCAAATCTGCACACCTGCACATTTTCTCTCTTCCACCACTACAGGTGAATTTGCAGCATGTGCCCAGCCAACGCCAGCGCTCCTTCACTTTCTGCTTTCAGTTTCAGCCCGTGAATGCCTCTCAGATGTAACACAGTGCCCTTTACCTTTGATCCTTATTAGATTTTCTCATGCTCAGTGTGTGATGCTGAGGTTTTGGTCAGAGGCTCCAGTTTGGCAAAGCACAAAGCCCACCTCATGCTTCAGCAAGCAAGACCCAGGTGCATTGCCTCGTGAGCAGAGGTGGCATCCTGTGCTGGGATCGGGACCAGGGAGTGCATAGGGACACACGGATCCATCCCCACTCCCCAGGCAGCTGCCTGCTCCTCCCTCATTACACAGCGTTTTAACCACAAGCCAACACAGTTAAAAAATACTGAACGCTACATCAACTGTTTCCAGGCAAATACTCAAGTTTTAGGCACACTTAGAGCAAAACCGAGCTTCTGATGACCCCTACTTTGTGGTGCCGGCAGCAGGAACCAAAACTCGCAGCCCAAGCACCGTGCACATCCTGCAAGCTGGGCAGCGGGCGAAGCCACAGGCTGCGGTTTGGCCCTGGGGTGTTTTTCAAAGATGGGAAAAATGATTCGGGTGTCACAAAGCAAATAACGACACGGGCTGAGAGGCGTGGAGCAGGCTACAGGCAAGCTCTTTCACACACCCTCACATCCCAACGCCTCCTTTGTGGCAGCACGGCCGCAGATGTCCACGCAGCCAAGCACCAGTCTGTCTGTCCATCCATCTGTACGTCCGTCACTCCCCACCACAGACCGCAGCAGACACGTGGGGGTGTCGGGGAGGCTGCCGTGCCTCCCAAAAATCTGTCCTAGTTGTTCCCTCTGAAAATGAAGGGGACGTGATGCTCGCAGCGCTGAGCCCCTGCCTTCCCGGCACCCTCACCGTCAACACGCTGAGCAGCTACATCAGAACAAACACTTCCCCATGCAAAAACCAACAGAATAACTTTTTAGCAGACGCTGGTTTTTGAAGCGTTTCCTTGCTGTACAACTGGCGAACAGCAGGTCTGAAAAGCTTGGAGAAAAAATCACCCCGCTCCCAATTTTTAAGTCTCTACCCGGATTACTGCCGGGATGAAACTTTCCTTGTACACAGTGAGAGGAAACAACTTATGCTAATATTTTTCCTGAAACTTTGATAATCAGTTCCCTTTAACAGCAACTAGTGAATGCTTTAGCTGTAAGCGCATTACTGCCTCACAGCCGCCGTGCAGGCTGTACTGCTCCTGTATTTCCATACTTTGGGACCTTTGTGTTTACACTAAAAACGTCCCTGCAGTGCTGTTACCTTAAGCAAGACGCACTCAACGTTTGCAACACGTGCAAACACCAGGTCTTAATTTCATTTAGGGAGAGAGAGGGCCTGGAGAAACAGCACTGCTCGAGTCCTACGGGCTCTGCAGAATCTCATTCAGGAGGGAGATGGTGAAGAGTACATCTGGGGGCAGGTTTACATCCCCCTTCATGCATTCCCAGCATCTCTCCTGAGCCTCCGTTACTGCCAGCCTTCAGGTAACGCCCCAGCACACCCAGCCGTGGCTGCAGTGCCTGGCATCACTTCCCAACCCACAAACAATCTCCAAAAACCTCACTGCTTTGACAAAACCTCCTGATGCTTCTGACGAGCTCATTTAGGGCCTGGAGCTGTGATGTACAAGGTAACAACAGGGTCTGGAGAGGCGGATGGCACCTGCGGGGCTGGGGGCTCGGATGGGTGCCCCCAAAAGGGCCTGGTGAAGGCTCCCCAGGAAGCAGCAGAGTCTGCCCGGTGAGGAGCAGAGCGTGGCTCAGGTCTGTCACCTTCTGAGGGCCTTTCAGAAACGCAAAAATCTGCAGAAAGCGGCAAATCGCTGCTGCCCCCTTCACAAAGCAGGCGCCGAGAGCGAGTGAGCCTCCCTGCGCCCTACCCGGGTGTAAAGCTCACCAGGAAGCAGGAGCGTAAATCACACCCAGCTTCCCTTTGGTCTCCCCTCTTCCTAGCGGCCACTCCGAGGGGGCCGAGAGCAACACGGGGCTTTTCCCCAGGCCGGGCCGGGCCCTGCAGAGCCCCCTGCAGCCACCCCGAGCCGAGCCGCCCCTCACGGCCCCCGGGGGGCCCCCCCCTCCCGGGGGCAGCCCCCCCCCCCCCCGGTTTTGTTGGGAGAAGCAGCCCCCCCCCCCCGCCCAAAAACTTCGCTCCCAACTTTTATTTCGCTTTTATTTCTTTTCAGCTCCCCCCTCAGCGTGCTCACAGCACCCTCCCCACCAGCCCCTCGCCCTCTTCCCCTCAGAGCGGCCCCGGCGGCGGGGGCAGGTGCGTGCGGGGCGGCGGGGGGCCGGGGCGGCCGTACCTCCTGCGTCCTGCCGGGGCTCGGCGCCTTCTTCTTCTCCTCCTCCTCCTCCTTCTCCGGCCGGCCGCCCGCCTCGCTGTGCGGCTCGGGAGGCGGAGGGAGGAAGGAAGGAAGGAAAAGGAGTGGGGCAGCAGCGCGGCGCCTCCTCCGCCACCGGCCCCCGGAGGCCGCGGTGAGGGCGCGGGCGGCGCCCCGCGGGGCTCGGCGCCCTCCGCCACGCCGCCGGGCACGGGCTGTGCTGAGGGGGCTCCATCCTGACCGGTCCCCAAGGTTAGAGGGGCTGCTGAGGGCCTCGCAGCCCTTTCCTGGGGGCTGCTGCTGCTTCCCCCTGCCGTGGGGCACGGCCCGGCCCGCTGAGGGAACGTGAGGGGACGTGAGGGGATGCGGTGGGTGAGCTGCCCCTCTCCTGGGCTCCATCTCAGGACACGCTCACCCATCAGCATTTGGTGTCAGTGCTCTCTCTGGGCACATCTACACAGGCTTACGGTGCTTGTTTTTATTTATTTATTGTTTTATTTATTATTTTTTAGAAAAGATTGGTCTCTGGAGGGGAAGCAGCTGAAGCCCCGGTCTCTCAGCCACATTATCTGGATGGCTTCATCATCGCTGCCAACCCTCTGCGGTGCCACGCGGTTCCCAGAGCATGGCTATAAGGCTGGAAATGACTCCTGTAGCTTCGTGATGGAGGCATGGCCTTACTGATACAGAGACACTTTTAAGGGGACTTTGACCAGAGTCCAACATTTGCCTGTTTCAGAGCCCTGTCAAGGGCTTTCACTGAGACAGTTTCACAAAGTTGAACATATTGAATGAGACAACAGATGTAACAGTTTCAGAATTGCCACTGATAAATACAATAGTGCTCATATACAATAAAAGTGCAAGGAAAATGCTATCCCAGATATTATTCCTCACCAAAAGGTGCAGAGCTTACCAAGAACTTGTCCCTGTCTTGGTGGAGGAGAAGGAGCACAGTCCATTGACTGCATCTTCTAGGTTTCCAATTCCTTCATGCCCCCCCCCCCGCCCCAGTTTTTCTTTTTTCCTCCAAGTTTTTTTTTTTTTCCCAACACTGATTTTTTTTTTTTTTAACACTAACCCCTAACACTCTTTTATATCCTAACCTTACCTGTTCCCTTCCTGAGGTGGCATTTAGCCATTTGGGTGAAGAGTTGAGTACTATAACCACTTATGTTTAGCATGTACGTCATTAAGCTCATTATCATCTTCAGGGAGCATTAACTTTAACATTCATTTTATACGTAATGAAGCAAAAGGTTTCACTCAGGCACCATGGCCCTCAGCGTTCTGTTCTTCCACCAAAGCAGCGCCGTCCCACCACCAAGACTCCTCAGCAGCCTCTCATACCGAGCCTGCAGCCCTCCACCCACAAAGTTGGTTTAAGAAACAAGAACAAGCTGCTCCACTTTCAGCCCCTTTGCCCGAGGCTGGTGCTTATCAGTGACGCTGACAAACCTGACTCTTCTCCACGCAGAGTTCATCTGAGATTTGTTTCTTTGAAAGTTGCTCCTTTTCCAGATTGCGGAGGGAGTTTGCGTCTCTCTGGAGAAGCAAAGCACAAGATTGCCCCCTTCCTTTCCGAAGGTGTTACACATGCTACACTCCAGCTAGCGTGCTGGTGTTGGACACATCCTTTCCCCATCACAACCCAATTCATTTCCTGATATTTGTTTTGTTTTGTTTGCTTCACTGGTGCTTTTACCTGTGTTCAGGCGCCCACTAATCTGCTTTGAGCTGCAACCATGTGAGTGCTATCTGTTCAGCACCCTTTTCACTTTCTATCCAGTCTGCTGTCTTTTATGCCTCACAGCCTGGCTCTTATCCAGAGCTTTCTTACCACTTTTTTTTTTTTTTTTTTTTTTTTTTTTTTTTTTAGCACAATTGAATAAAAACCCACTGCAATCACATTTTTTCCTTTTATTTTGATAGAGACTATAAATTCCCCTGGCAAGAATTTCTCCATTTTTATTTTTACCCCATATCTCATCCCCCTCTTCCTGGCTTATGTCTCCATTGATTGTGTTACTCACAATAATTTGGATCTCCAGCCTTCTCCCTTCTAACGCTTGGTCACAAAGCTCCTGAGCAATGCTATCACCAAGAGGAAAATTCAAAGGGCTTGGCTTGGCCTGTGCAGGGAGATAACAGGTATTTGTATCTTTTCTCACAGGTGTATCAGAGGTGAAGAGAGTTAAAGACAGTGGTATGTTCTTGCTCTCTGTCCCCACTGCAGATGAAAGAAATAAGACAGGAAAGGGAAGGTGTGGAGCAGAGTTTAGCTAGTGATGGCTGTGTCACAAAGGGGTTTAGGAAGCAGCCAGCCCAAGGCAGGACATCCAATCTTGTAGCGTGGTCCACAGTCCCTTCAAATTCTCTGTTTTGAGGCTCACCTCAGAAGGCAGAAAGGACCCGTCCTGCTTTAAACTGGAAATAGCTGTGCTTGCCCCTGCCGCTACAGCCCTGCTCTCCTTCTTCTCTCTACTCACTGTAAGCAGCAAAAGCAACTGCGTAAAGGGTAAGCTAACAGACACACGATCCGGCTTTTATTTGTAGAGCACTGACCACACTTCAGCACTTTACTTCCCTTGCCCTTTTTAAAACAGGCTATTCTTCACAGATTGCAGAAATGAATCCAAGTTAAGATTCCTTCAGAGTCCCCCAGTGAGATACTGGATCCCCACATACACAAACGCAAACACACACTCTACATTCAGTCCTGCTGAGTGTAAAAGGTACCTTGAAATAAAGGTACCTTGAAATTACGTTGCCTCTTGTGAGCCCCATGCACGTTTCTGTTTGGGGAATACTGTTGGGTCACTGAAGCGAGGGAAACAGGCACCAGGCTGTTCCAGGAAGAGCCCGCTGTAACTGGAGCAATACAGGGCCATTTTGTTTTAGAAGCACCAAACCTTAACTCTTTCCAGTGATCACTTTTATTAACACAATGGGCCAAATTCAGAGTGAAATAAGAAACACCGGCAGGAGGGCTGAGTTGAGTGAAAGTTGCACACTGATGGAAAAGGTCTTAATGTGTGCAGTAGAGGGGTCAGAATTATCTCGAGGCGTGCTAATCAGTGTAAATAAAGTATTAGTTACTCCTCTGTTAAAATGAGTACAGTCAGCAGGAGTTTCCCTCTTCCCCATCTCACTTTGAGGCATACCAATGTGTAGCATTCAAAAAGCATTTCACAAAGTTAAACATTTATTAGGAACAAGAACTATTACAAAAAGATACCCATAGTCTAGATATATACAAGAGGTTTAAACATAGCATTTTCATGGACCTTTAGCTATAAAAATACATTAGATTAACTGTATCCTAATTTATAAATATAGTTCTTTAAAAAAAAAAAAAGTAGTATTTCATATGAAAGCCTTACTGTGCAATGAAAGAATATATACCCTCTAAGGGGTTATTTTAAAGTTAGTGTCTAATGTTATATAACTTAGAAAATTCAGTGTGTAGAGTCAAACCCTGATTTATACAATAAGAGATACATCAACTTTTTAAAAACTTGATAAGGGAAAAAAAAAAGTGTTGAAATATATATTATACATATAAAGCCAGAATACTAGGATTTTAAGATTCCCAGATGATTTCAGTTACAACCACTGTTTATCAAAAGTGAATACAGAGATACATCAAGATAACCAGCCTTTTACTGTTTGCCTTACCTCCCTACTGTCTGACTGCAGCCCTAGAAAACCGTCGAGCAGGCAAAAGTAAAATATTTGTCTGAGAAGATGGTTGCGCTCTAAGTGTATTACAAAAATAGAAGCTTATTTACAATGTTCCCATTTGGCCTTTCATGGGGTAGGGAGGACATTTTCTTCACTGGATGGGGAGATGTACCTGTCCCACACATCCATGGGAGGACAGGCACTTAGTTGTACACAACTGTTGGAGGTATGTCATTTAAGAAATTAAGCGGTGTTGAAGTGCAATTCAATGTTCAATAACTAATAAGGAAGTTTAGGCTCATGCAAACGTTTTTCTTACTTACCACCACCCACCTTCCTTCCCCCTCCAAAAGGTCCACTCACAACAGAACTTGTTACTGACTAGCTATCTCTCTGACCACAGAAGTTCCTGCTCGCATCAGAGAACAGAGGTTAGACTTTCATCCCTGCTTCAAGCCATGACATCCAAAAAACTCCACCCAAGTCTTTACTAGGGCTCTGTGGGGAACTGTCAACGTTCCATAGGAAGCCTGTACCAGTTTGTTCTCGGAGGATGAGCCCAGTGAGATCAGCTAAACTTCCTAACGAGCTGACAGCACTAAATCCTGCATACGTACAGCTCCTGCAGACGTGGAACTTCCCCTACTCTTGCCAGTGGTTCTCCAGTACAGATCAGGAGGAGGGGGAAGGAAAGTAGTGAACTCAGGACCTGAAGGCAGCAGGTGGCTTTTCATCAATCTCGTAGTAAGTAATGTCTGGGTGTGCAAAGAAATTACTGCAGGAGATGCTAAGGCATGAACTTATTATGACAGCCACTCCGAGGATGCTATTCATGTACGTGCATGCTTGTATGACTATAAGCAAGAGAATTCAAAGCAGTTTTCTCCTCAGTGAAGGACCAACTACAAGACGATGGCACTTCCAGAGGCATTTACTGCAGAGGTGCTGACACATTAAGTCCAGCCATAGCTTATTCCTTGGTAACTCATTTGTACACCCACATCTTCAGCATTCAGTATGTGCTTGGGAGCACCTGCCTTTTTATACTGTACTTCCAGAACTCTATTTTAAGCTACATTCACAAGGGAAAACGAAGCGGTGAGAAGAGCTTATAAGTTTTACTCTCATATTGACAGCTCTGGCTCAAAAAATGAAGAGATGTTCACACAGCCTGAAAGTTAAAGTGAAAGAGAGAGAAGGACAGCTTCTTGCAGCTCTTCCGCTCCCTCTCCAAGATCAGAAGGACTGGTGTGGGATGTTTTCTGTGGGGTATCTACCATGCTACATGTTTAGAATTCAACTCTGCGTCATCACGGTAAGTACAGTGCAAAATCCTCTTGCAAAAAGTGCTATAGTGAAGGTATGAGATACAATTGTGACTCATTCGGAGCCAGAAGGGCTAGCAAGTCAGTGACTTGCATATGCAGCATGTGTAATGTGTGCACACCAAAACAGGTTCAAAGGACACTTTAAAGTCTAGCTCTGTTGGGTGAAATAATGGCCCCAAAAGAGTCCTCCAGGAAACTCCCATCAATCTCATTCAGGGCTAGAATATCACCAATATGGAGGCTGCACGTATCTTTAGAGAGACCAAGATAGCTCTTTCAAACAAAATTTCTTTAGATCCTTCCTTGAAAGCTTGCACTCCCATCCACAACTTCATCTGCAGTCTTCACACAAACTCCATCAACGTCAGTTAAGTTGTATTAGCCCTACTACTCCGGTCCATTCATGTCAAGAGAAACCCACATGCCTCTGAAGGTGTTTAACAATCAACTAATTGTTTCACAATCAACTAATTGCTAAAGGTACCAGAAGTCTCTCTAACACGCCCTTGATGTCCAAGTCCTTCAGGGGTACAGTTTGAAAGCAGATGTCCCGCTGACAGGTGACTGACCAGCATTTTAGTCACAGGTAGCAGACAGAGGTACAGCCAGGGACTCGCGCAGAACACGCGTGTGCTATGCTGCCAGTAGGGTCAGTTAAATCCGTTTTCCAAGAGCCAGTTGACAAAATGGAGTCCAGTAGATTCAATGTTTCTAGAGGAAAAAAGTTAGGCGTTTCCATTTTCTTTCCTACCCCTCCCCTCCCACTTGCTCTGAATACACCCCCGATGTGTCACATTCAGAGTGTCAGCATGTTTAGGCCTTCTGTTTTCATGGACTCTTCTGGGAGAGTTTAATGGTGACTGTTTTCACTTCAGTATATTCTGCCAAGGCATATTCACCGCTGGAAAAGAAGAGAGAGGAGGGAAAGGGACAAACAATTGTAGCACGTTAATGTGTGCTTCCCTGAGATAAGAGATTTCTGCACAAGTGCATCTTAGCCACTGATCAGCAGCTGCTGCAGATAACATCAGGCCATTAAAACCAGATCTGAACTAACATCAGCTATCATTTTGGCTCCCCACATCTAATAATCTACGTACGCATGTGTATGCGCACACAATTACACCCTGCCGTTACTGTGGCCACAGTAACTCACAAGATGACACCTCGTGACTCTCGGCCTAGTGAAAACGGAGTGTACTGTGAGAAGCCATAGAAGCAACATCCACGTGAACATACTCGTCAGTGCTTAAACAGTAATTGAAGTTACTTTTTCACTCAAAGTCGGTTCTGTCAACCAGATAACTGCACATCAGGAGGGCACAGTTACTCCAGAAGTCGATATTGATGACAAACCCAGCCACTGCATTGTGTTGTAGTTGGTGGAAACTGCCCTCATTGCCATGCCTTGCCCAAGGGATATACCCCTGACATCCTTTAATGAGCCAGGCAGTCAGGCAAAGTAAACCATAAGGTCTCAACATGTACGTCCCTTTTGAGGATTCATCCATTTGATGTACTTAGCAAGTGAGGCAGCTGAATATCTCAGAGCAGCAGATGCACCCGAACAGTTACTGGAAATGGTTCCTGGAAATAAATCTGGCTTATGAAAGAAGAGGTGCATTAGGTTCCTCTGTAAGGTGTAATAATACCCACCTCTCTCCTGCACAAGAAGAAAGTTAAAGTATAAGTCAATTTCTCAGCTCTTCCTCTAACTTGTAGGATGATCTTGTTTTAAAAATGTCTGCATTAGTAACTAGAGAGCCAGAATGTCTGATAGCCAGCTGCAACAGGTCGGGCTGGGGAAAAGGGACAGAAGGTCCTTCTGTAATTTCCTAAATTACAGGCAAGCTTAGAAGGCGGGGAACTCTTCTTGGAGATCATTCCTTGTTTTTCTAGTGTTTTCCAACACTTGTTGGAACCTTGTTTTCAAGTGTTTTCCAACACTTGAAAGCTAGATGTGTGAAACAATGATGCAGCTGTAAAGCTAGATAACCAGCATGCAAAGCTGGAGGAGATTTGAGGTAAGTGGCCCCAGACCAAAGTGACCTAAAAATCATTCTTAATCTAAAGATCTAACTAGCAAGAAAAAAAATGCCTGCAAGTGGAATTGACTGAATGGAAGTTGTTAATAATTTATAAAGTAGATGAAGATACTCCTGAAATCACTGCTATTGTTCTCAAATCTGTGCTTTATATCCATGCTGTATTGGCTTAGCACCAACCTGTGGAGCAAAGCTGATAGTTTAAAAGCAAATTCAACAATATTATCACCAAGTCACAATCACTGCTGCATTTAGCATCTACATATAAGCAAAATGCTGAGCAAAACTTACAGTTCTCTGCCATTGCCTGACATTTTAAAGCCACCAAAAGGAGCCTGTGCATAGAGTGCATTGTAACAGTTGATCCTATGATAAAAACATAAAAAGACAACTCAATACCAGGGAGAAGCAAGGTGATGACAACAGCAGCGTTACAAAAAAGGCTGAAATCTGTTACAGTTCCTTCACTTGAGAAATCAGATTTTAGCAGTATCTTATTTTGCTACAGAAACAGAAGACATTTGAGTAGTGCTCCGAGTCTGATTCATATCTCACTTCATAAGCTCTAATGGCTAAGACGTTCATGCTAGAGCTAGAATTTATGCTGTGTTCGGAGTCATGCTTAAGGGTAGATGAAAGCCTGCCTCAGTTTAATGAAGCGCATTCTGAAACAAACACGTTTACACAAAGTTGTCTAAACACTCAAAAACAGGCCCTACCACCCACTTCCAGGTATAGAAGAAGAGCTGGCCTGCATTAGACACTTGTGTCACAGGAAAACAGAAGCACTAGCCCCATTTCTGTAGACACCAGGTAGGAAGAGCTAATGCAGATGCCTCCTCAGCAATTTAGGGAGATGAAATGACTGAAGAGAGCCAGTTATGGATTGGTGCAGCACGACTGCACCTTCACATGTGTACAGTACATAGATCCTTCAAAGCCCGACATCCCATTTTTATTTAAATATTATTCAAAGAGGTGAATTCTTCTGGCACAAATTCTTGAAATCAGTCCTCTGTACGCATCAAGTTCAGAGACCAGGTCAAATTCCTATCTTCAGTGGGGAAAAAAAAATCAGGATTCCATTTTTAAAACTATTCTAACATAAAATAAGAAATGTTCTAAGTAAAACAGCTGCTTATCTTTTTGACAGTGGTACGATGCCATCTACTGCCCATAATGGTTTGTGCAAGACCCCAGTTGATGCTACCTTAAGATCGTAAGAGTTGCTCTTTCCTACATACATGATTTTGGAAGGCATCACATCTGGTGGAACTTAGTACAACCCTTACATTTTCAGAACTCTCCAGGTGTAAAGAACTACAATGACTGAATGAACAAATGCACCATTTCGTGCCAGACTGTCTGGTCCTCACCACCTTATTTTGATGAATGGATGTTGCTTAGGAGGATATTAAGAATTAAACAGACTACGAACACATCTGACCTCCAGTATTTGTACAGGATTACAAATCACAACGCCCTTCCCACTCCCAGCATACAAAAGCAAAGCCCAAACTGAGATCTGCAGCTACTTACCAGACAGTTCCTGATTGCAATGCAGAAGCTAACATTAACGCTCTGTCCAGATTCTTTGTGAACACCGCAGCCGTGAGTCCGTACTCAGTATTGTTGGCTCTTCTTATGACCTCTTCTATACTCTTGAACTTCATAATCGGCTGAACAGGCCCAAAAATCTGCACACAAATTAAACTTTAGCATGGGAAAGCCTTTGCTACTTGCGGTAATTTTGAAGTGATCAGAATCAGCAGCTCTGTTTGGATACTATATTTGAAGCGTTATATACTAGCTTTTCTAGAAGTCACTGGTTGAATCTCTTGAAAAGTAGTCACTAAACTGAATTTAAAGAAAGTAGAGTGATGTGCTGTAGTGGTTAATAAATGCAAAGATCCAACAACTAGTGGATCATCTACAACAATCAAATACGCAGTTCGATCTGGACAAGTTTCAAATGATTCATCCTTACTCCATTTACAATTCATTCTCAGACTCAGAAGAAGTTGAATGCACTTAAAAAGAAATTAATATACTTCAAGCATTGCAAGTTTCCTTCCTTGGCCTTAACTTTGCTTCTGCAAGTGCATGCAGTTAATTTGCCTGCAGAGCATTTACCACGGATGCATTTGACCACAGACTTGGCATCCCAGGTTGTCAGGATAGAAGCAGCCAGCACACACAACACTTCCCAATTTCAGGGATGGAATCCCCCATCACAAACACTAACAAAGGTGGGGCCTGTGTGGTCTTGCAATACAATAATCATTCCCCCACTGAAGGTGAGATAAAGTCTCACTTGTGCCCCGCTGAGGGCTAGACTAACCAAATTGCCTGGCTCTTCAGCCTACACAAGCGTTTCTATTTTTCACCCTTTTGGAAGATGTGGGTATTTAGCTGGAGCCTTGATCCTAGGCAAAGAAAAAATGTGCATTTGCAACAAAACCGTATATGAATGAAACTGGATAAACCTCATGAATCATGACTGGGGATTTGGAGTCAGTTCGTTTTAAAAAAAAAAAAAAAAAAAAAGGGCCTGTCATGGGATTTTCAACTTTCATCCCCCTCTATTTTTAGAATGCAACTCATGCCCAGACTGACTGATATCTTTCCCAGGTTCCTTGGAGATTCTGCGGCAGATCTGAGACATCTAAATATTTTGTTGGGAATGAACAGTAAGCAGCCCCATAAAATGCACTAGGCTAAACTATAAAAAACGAGTGCCAGTTGGACTTCAGCAGCTACTTATTTTCCATTGGGGAACATGATGAAAAGTAGATTAAGCATATTTCAAAGGAATATCACAGGATCTAATCACATGCAGCTTGTTCATTTTTTCTGCATACGGATAATGGAAGCCAGAGTATTAGGTCTGCATTTTGCTGGCTTTGACCATATTTCATATTGGGAAAAAATGGTCAGTCTCGGGGAATTTCACCATGGAAAGAGAATCTGCGATTATTTCAGATGCTAACACTACGTGAGAAATGTTCTTCAGTGGCAGCATAGCAGGGCCATTCCTTCCCTCCTCACCAGCTTCAGGTCCCAGAGTTCTTGTTCCCTCTTTCTGCAATGAAGTAACTCCATTTACAAAGAAGCGGATCAAGAACACACATCATTCTCTCCTCTATCACTTGGAATCAGCATGTACTGAAATCAGCTATGCAATTTCAAGTTTACTCAGTAGGAGGTGTGTAAGAGCACATGGCACACACAGCCATCAGTCTGTACAGAGGAGTGTATAATTCTGTCTTCAGAAACCTTCCAAACTACAGGGCAACATTGAATTGCTCCAGCCTGACACTACAGCAGCTATTTTTACTGAGCTTTAAAATCTAGGATTCTGTCAGAAACCAGTCCATCATCACTGTTCACAAGCAGCATTTACAGCAGCTAAATCTAAATAAGGCGTTTGTTTTTATTTTCTGTTATATCAAATTCTCTTGAAATGAGACCCAAAAGCCTTCGGGTAATAATACCTACTAGATTTGTATGTGGGTTTGTTACTGTACGAAGAGTACACACAGAGCTACTTCACTTTTGGGGAACAAAATAAAATGGGGGAAAGCAGCAAGGCATTAGAAATGGCTGGCAAGCAAGCACTGCATTAATTGCACAAAAGAATAAAATGCTGCTAAAATATTTTGTCAGCATTTTTGCCTGTTCTGCTTTCCTCCTCACATTCCCCACCACCACCGCTCTGGACTGAAGCTCACCTTGCAGACACTTCATCAGAAGAATATGGATTTCACATTTTTAGGACATCGTAATAAGTAAAATATGTGAAATTTCTATTCTCCTTTCAAGTTTTCACTTCAAACCATGACCACTCCTCTTTTCTACAGCTGCTTTTCCATTTACATCATGGGAATGGATCTAAAAGTTCAGGTGACTCGTACTGTACCTCTTCTTTGGCGATCCGCATGTTGTCAGTGACCTCTGAAAACACGGTGGGCTTTATAAACAGGCCTCTGTCTTCAATGGCAAGACCCCCACACTCCAGCTTAGCACCTTCTTTCTTCCCACTTTCTATCAGCTCCAGGATCTTATCAAACTGGTTTTGGTCAATCTGTCAGGCAAAAAGAACGAAAACAGACAGCAGTGATTTACCATCGCTGTTCCGGAGGCTGAGACCTGCTGCTGCCATGTTGTATGTCCAGGGACATGTTTGCAGGGCACTGCTGGAGCAGGTAAGTTCACATCTCATCTATGACTGCAAGTCAGGCAATAAGCACGATGAAAGACAGGAGACAGGCATAGCCCTGAGCCACAGAAAACAGAAGGTGAAGGTACATATGATAGTTTAATCTGATCTAACAGTTTGCTGCCACATGGAGGGAGTCTCTTCACTTTCCCTTCTGCTGCACCCCAGGCAAGCATTCCCATGGCTCCCTTCAGACCAGCTCTGGGACTTACCAATTGTCCCTCACAGCATCCTTCAGGACAAACTGTCCAGCTGTGAGATAAACAGGTTCACACTGCACTGGGTGGTGAACTGGGTGAACCCCAGAGCTCATAGTGAACGGGGCTACATCTGGCTGGCAGCTGGTCACTCGGGTGATTTCAGAGCAACTACTGCACTGAAGTCATCTTTGTAAAAATAGAATCACCTTTTGAGGATCTCAGAGATTAGTAGCATCCCTGCAGGAGACATCCCTCCATCAGCACAGTGGGTCGTGTGCTGGGGAGAGGTGCAGAAGCCCAGTACTTTGTGCTCCCAGTTCTTTTGTGCTCCACATGCAGCGTTGTGCTACAGGTGCTGCCAGCTTTCAAACAAAGGAACATGCCTGTTTGCACGATGCATAATTAAGCAATGAAACACCTCCTCACAGCATGCTGCAGACACTAAAAGACTAATGGAAATGTTAAAACAAACAAACAAAACCAACAAATCCATGGAGGTGAATTAAATACAAGACCCCACCACTGGCTCATGGTTGCCTGGGAGGTGATTCTGAATGCCAGCTATCACCAAACGCTTGTGCGGGTTCAGTACCCCTCCCTAGACATCTGCTTTTATTTTGGCAGGGCCAGTTGCCAGTTGGGACTGTTTACACAGAGTGTTCCACACTCGACTCCTCCAGATTACAGACTATATCCTGTCCCTTGTTAATCCTGGCCACACACAATCCAAGTTTTCATGCTTTTAGACAAATATCAAAGCTTCAGGAGGGTGTCCTTAGGGTACTTCTGGTACACAGCAAAACCAGAACAGCACATCTCCTGCCACACAGATGTGCATGTCACATACGCTGTGGACAGCTTGTCCTAAGTGCTCGTGTCCTCTCCTGTGTTATGATGCTACCCAAAAAAACACTTGATACACGCTACTGCACAAGGAAATGCGCGCCCTCGTGTAGAATACAAGGTGTCACATATGTAAGCTTGGCAGGTGTCACGCATATTGTCTCTTTGCCTGGTTGCTTAGTTGCTAAATGTAAATAATTTGAAAATATCTGCAACTGCTTTCCATCCTGGCATGTCTGTGATCCAGACCAATCCAGTTCATCCACTTCACAACACAGAAAACAAAACAAGGATATTTATACAGCTGTAACTTGTTGCAAGGCAAACTACAGTTAGATGAAAAGACACTGGGGAAAGAAAACATTTGTAAAAATGACATGCAAGGGTGGAACTGTTTGTCATTGTAACTAGAGCTTGCAAGGCTTGTTTAAATTCTGTTCCCTACTCCACTATTATTTATGGTTTGACTATTGCCTTCTATTAAAAACACACTAGTAGAGCAAATTCTATTTTTTGTCCATCTAATTCAAAAAAGAAGAAGGCTTTTAAAGATCGCTGTAATGCTGAGAACCCCCAAATCTTCACGTCTTGCTTCATTTAAGTCAAGATTGCAAGAAGCAGTTTCTCCTTTTCCAAACCTAGCATTTGTAATCCTACAGAATAATCCCACAACTGTGTCCAACAGACTGACACACGCTCTTTCTACTCACATATTCTACTTTCAAACCTTAATCCTAACAGCCACAAACATCTACGGTCTAAGAAAAATGTTCACCGTCTCAAAATTCAAGCAGTGGGGTTTGGGCTGAATAACTTCTGGCTAGCAAGTACCGCACAGCAGCTTTAGAGCTTATTTTCTTCCTGTAAACCATCCGTTATAGTCCAGAAACCCCAGTACTTGGGGTTTTACAGCAGGAAAACTAGCCTAGTCTTGTTCTGGTTTAATCCCTCTTCTAGTCCGCCAGGACCTTAGTCTTACCTAACGCAGTCTGCTGTTCACAGCCTTGTGAAGGCTCTGGTTAACCAGCTCGCCATCTGTGCAGATTTACTTTGTTCTTTCCTATGATACAGCTCACAGGAATCCAAAGTTGAAAAATGCCCTTGGTCTGTTATTCGAGGTTGGCACTTTACTCAAACAGCCCCGATTACCCCTCAGGTCTCTTGTGGTGTCCTTTGAAATCCAGCCAGCCAACACAGTCAGACACATGTGAGTTTTGGAGAAGTCACATCAGAAGCATGCCTCACTCCTATTTAAACTTAATACTGTTTAAATTTGACTTAATTTTGATCGGAGAAGCACAGTTTATATCAGCATAACCCAACATTGCAGCTGACACAGTATTTTCCCTATACCCACGCCACAAGCATCCACGCCAGTGCACAGTAACACATATCAGGGAACTGATCTGACTAAAATGTTTCTTCCTCACTTCCAAAAAGGCTGGTTCAGACCTGAATCAGCCAGTTCCCCAATCTAGCTTATAAACGTGGTTCAGTATAGGAACAGCTGCAGACAGGCCCAATTTTCCAGGACTAGCTTACATCAAGTTCTCACAGAACAGTACTGTGTGTCCCACTCCAGGGTGTCCCCTGCGGCTACCCAGAGCGCTGTGCTCAGCCTTGTTTCACACAGCACCAGCCCAGAGTTTGGGCTGCAGAGGATCTCCCATTTCACGCTTTCTGAGCTCTGTTTAAGTTCCTGGTCCTGTTGTTTGGCTAAGAACACCTGGAGCTGGTGAAGGAGCAAAAAAAGATGACGGGCTCCAAACCCCAGAGCCTGAGGGCTGGCTCCAACTTCTTCACATTGCTGGTGTCTAAGGCAGTGATCGCCCCAGAATGGGGGCTGTACAGCAGCCTCTGTACAGGTTTTGTTCATCCTCTGACCCACAGAAGGAGAGTAAAAGCAATGACCTGGATCTAAGGAAACTAAGGCCCAAAGTGGAGAGATGAAGGGCAAGAGGAAGAGATTTTTTTCTCCTAGTGACTCTTCCCTTCTCCACCACTTTAGGAAAACCCCCTCCTCACAGCGCAGCAGGTTATTTCAGGCTCAGAGGAGATATCTGGTCTGGAAACTACGGTTCAATGGTAGCTTGTGGGCAGGTGTGAATCTTTGCTACTTTGGAGGTATTTTAAGCCCTTGTGAAACTACATCATTTCTTTCTTCTGCTTGAATTTCTGCGTGTTGCATCTTACAACAGGCTCCAGAGAGAAAGCAACCATAGCTGCAGAGGAAGTGGTTTGCACTGGCAGCCACATGAAAGTCTAGGGTTTAGCAGTTTCCTTCCACTTTCTCAACACTTTTTCATCCTGGGCTTGACAGCTGCATGCAGAGAACTTCAGGTATGTGCGCATTGGGTGCTCTCTCTCCTACCAACAGGCATAACAGGTGAGCTAGAACAGGGAAAGAGGACGTACATGCCATATTTAAAACCTGGCCAGATTCTATTTGTACTTACTGTTCCCCTTAATTATAGCTCTGTCTGCAGTCTCCCTTAAATCTCAGTGATACCAGAGCGTGGTGCTCAGCCAGCCTGGCAAGTACTGAGGGCAAGGATGAGCTGAAAGCAGCAGCTCAGTCCTACATGTTCTGCCCAGCGTGGGGTGTTTTACCCTTTAAAACCCCACTACTACTTCCTATGACTTCAGGGGCTGTTCTCATCAAGTCAGTGGTCTCTGAGCGGCCACATGAATGTGGTCCTCACAGGACTAATTATAAACGCAACTCATTCACTGCTACCAAGAGCTGGGTAAGGCTTAGGATGATATTATATCAAACAAACAACCAAAAAAAGAAAAAAAAAAAAGAAAAGCTGAGAGCTCTTAACAGAGGACAAGAGCAGACCCTGTGATAATTTGAGGGTCAGCTCATCTCTACTGAAGCAAGTTCCAACATGGGATCATCTCCCTAAGAACGCGGAGCAGTTTGAAATCTCCTTCTAGGCCAGTTACAGGGATAGATGCAGCACCAGCATGATCTGAGGATGTACATCACCTTATTCCCCATACATGGGGAAACACAATTAAAATCTGTGTTTTCCCTCACACAGATCAAGTGCGAGTGGACCTAGAGCTCCAGATAAGGGGAAGATGTCCCATGGTCATCCCCTCCCAGAGAGGGCCCAGCTGGCATCAAGGAAGAAAATCTCACAGTGCAGTACTGAGAACAGGAGGCCTGGGCTATAGCTTTCTGGGATTCCCCCTTTATTTTTGGAAGCAAGCAGTGGCCCTGCAGAAGATCTGACTCAAGGATCATCTTCCTCCAGAGCTCTCGACTTCAGCTCAAATCGCTTTGAAAGGAAGAAATAAGACGAAGGCTCTGGAAGCACTGACAGAACTGGTTGTGACATCAGCTTGGCATGGTTCTTCCTGCTAATTCAGCTGAAACCTCTCCAAAGGATCAGAAGCAGGGCAGAGGAGGAGAGGGAAAGTGGGGACTCAGGAGTCTCTGGGTTTTAACTACTTGTCATCACCAGCACAGCCAAGTAGCTGAATGGTCGTTTCTGCAGCTGCACCCATCTGTGCATCGCTGTTCCTCGCTGCAACATGCTTTGTATTACTGTACCAGGGAGGCAGCCCCTTCCATAAAGCTGGATAAGAAGTGAATTAAATACATTTGTGTTTAAAAAATTACAACATAACATTTCAACAGTTGTGATTGATTGGTATTTAAAATAGAGAGAAAAATAAAGCCATGATACATTACTCATCCTCTGGGCTTCTGCTGGGACCATACTCACAAGGATAATATTTACACAAGGAAAATTAAACCAAAACACAACCAATAACCAAACGACAACTGTTCTCAGGCACACAGTTACCTGGGGCCCTTGTTCAGTTCTGGCATCAAAGGGGTCTCCAACGAGTCGCTTCTTCGCGTACTCCACGCTGCGCTTGACAAACTCCGGGTATATCTGCTCCTCCACGAACACGCGCGAGGCCGCTGTGCAGCACTGCCCTTGGTTGAAGAACACGCCTTGATGGGCACACTCCACTGCCAAGTCCACTGCACCATGGCCCAGGAGGAAAAAGTGTTACCACATGCACAGTTTCAGCCCTTCAGTGTTTCCTGACTTGTTTTTTCCTTTCCCTTTTGAAAGGCTTCTTAAAAAAATGCTGACAATGGTCCACACCCACTGAAGACACTCACACGGCCTCACACTGCCCTCAGAGCAGCTCTCTTATTATTTCCGCCCCCCTTCCTGCCTTTTGTCTCAGTGTCTAGTTGGCTACGGCCACAGATATTTTCTTCACAAGGACTCGTTGTGGGCAGCAACCAGGTTTTCTCCAGGGTGGGAACTGAGATGTGGATCCCTAGATGCCACGCGTCGGTTCCTGAAGACTCATTTCAGTGGTGACTGTTTAGAAAGCAGCATGCCCTTCTGTCGCACAACCAGCTCCTTGCAATACTCACCGTTAACAGATGGCGCAAGTACCTCTGGCTTTCAACCTCCACAGGAGAGGGGAGAGCATTTTCCCAAGCCAGACAGGATTTTCAAAGCCCTTTAGTGGCCACAGCCTACATATATTTCCTAGTGCTACCCACGCAGTCCCAAAGCACTACCCAAAACAAGTTGTGCAGACCCCCAGGACAGAGGTGAGCTCTGGATTAGAGGAGGACCTATGAAACATTCCTGTCCTATGAATGCCCGCGCAGGGCTGCATTTTAGGAAACTACTTCCCCCACCATTTTGCTCAGGCCTTGCAGGACCACCAACGAGAAGGCACCACAGTAGCAAAGACGCACAAAAGCAAGATTTATCTGCAACTACTGCCATCCCCAGGGAAGACAACTGGATAATGATCTGCTCATTCTTCACAGGAACAGTCCTCCCTGTGCTGGGGAAGAGCTCAAGCACAGCACAACATCATCTTGCTCTTGGACAGGGGCTTCCTCTAGCCTTTGGGGTGGAGGAAGCAGCAAACACCAGCCTACTGATTGCCAAAGGACAGCAGAGGCACACAAAGAGCACCACACTTGGTCTCTTGAAGCAAATAAACACAGCAGCCAATACTTACAGTCAGCATCTGCACACACGATGCAGGGGTTTTTTCCTCCAAGCTCTAGCGTCACCCTTTTGAGGTTGCTTTTAGAAGCAGCTTCCTTGATCAGTTTTCCAACCTGTAGCGTCGAGACACAAAGAGGACACGGGCTGTTTCCCCTGGAAGTCCTAACAAAGTGAGATGCTAGCAAGAGGAGCCTAGTGGGTGGCTGAAGCAGGTACAAGTCAGGGATTCTTAAATGCCCTGAGTTTCCTACTACTGTGATGAGCTGGGTTAAAAGCAGCCCTAGAATTAATGTGTTTTAGGCAGATCTGAAATGATGGGCGATGTGGGAGAGCTACAGGAACTGCGCTCTGAAGCTCCCTGCTACCCAGAGCTGCAGAACAAGGCATTTCCCACCCACTGCAAGGTAGTGAGCGACACTGGCACTCACTGGAGCTCCAAGGATTATGTTTTATTTTTAAAAATGAGGAATTAAATTTCTTCAAGTAGAATTTGACAACACGGTGATAAAAACTGACTGTTCTTATCTACTACCACTCCCGTACCAGAAAGCCAAACAGAGATTTTGACATTTAGGAGAAACCTACATCTTCCTGATAGTTTAGGCTGAGCTGCTTCATGCACCCGTGACTGAGCTATGTCCCTTCCTAGGCAATACCTGATGATGGCAACAGATAAACTCTGGCTAGCTTTGCTATGCCGCTCTCTGCATAGGAACCTGCTCTGATGATCTGGTGGAATTTATCTGGCTGCCCTCCCCTGAAGAGAAGGATTAACTCTACTTTCAGATTTTAATCCAAATAATGTCAAACTAAGGGTATTTCTCCCCTCCACTTCCCCCAGAAAATGTTTTTCACAAATTCTGACTATGCTATTTCTTTTTTATACTGCCAACACCAAAACAGCAATTTATCTTCCCTTTTTGTGAAATTGAATTCCTCACAAGAAGGGCATAAATCAAGTGTCGGTGTCATTTAGTAATCTAATTTTATTAGAAACAGTGTGAATTAAAACACTGGGGGAGTTTCATTTGTAAAGGCATGTTATTATTATCATCATTTTAAGTGTGAGCTTATATTTGAATTTCTCCATTTTGTAACTGTTCTTCTTGTATCTTACCTTTGCGTATGGCAATTAACTTCCTTTCTGCCTAAAAATATTGTTGCCCTGCAGGGAAGCTGTGAGGAAGTAAAGCATGCAGCAGCTAGCTGGCAGTTCTAGGTCTGCATTCCTCATGGCTTGCCTTTGTAACTCAAGCAAGCCTCCTAAACCTAGCAGTACTGATCATCTCCAGTCACCCAGCAGCCCAGACCCAGAGAGAGAAGAAAAAGTGATGCATCATGCTGCAGAGGAACATAGCTTCACAAGAGGTACTGCTACAGGCTAGCTGGCCAAAGAGGAGCAAGTTAACAGACTGAGGGAAAGGAAGAAATTTAGACGGGAAAACTCTCATGGAGTTTGTGATCAGCATTTCCAGGCTGGCCCTGAGCCCAAACTGGGGCTTAAAAACTAAGTCAAAATGTATTTTGAATTAGCTTCACTTCCTGGCTCAGAAACAGTAGCATTATGCTGCAAATACTGCAGAGGTGCAGCTGAACTCACAGATGGGTGGAGGGGGAAGAAAACACTTCTAAATTACACATGCATTAGTGAAGAATCTGTCTCCCTTGGTGTTTCCTGCACACCCATGGATTAAGAAGACAAGCACAGCTTCTATAGGAGTTTTTTGCCCATGGGCTCCAGCAGCTGAGGTTTTCCTTCTCCCCTAATCCACTGGAAACTCCTTTTTCATTAAAAACCCAAACAGATCCATGTGGGCTGGATGAGTCCATAAGCTCTATTGTTTTGACATAGCCAGCATCTAATCCTGGCTAAAAGTTTCTGATCTAAGATTTGGAGACCAGCATGAATCTGAATAAGCTTCTAGATTAGACCAACTATCAAGAGAGTAAAACCTCACTGTGAACTTCTACTTTATTGTGTTCTTATTTGTTCCCATGATCTCTGTACAGAAATGGACGCTTAGCACACCTCCTTCGGGATAAGCTAAGCAGCCAGTATAAGCACACAAAGCCACTAGATGGTACTGTTGTTAAACGCAACAGCTTTTGAGTGTTTCGTGAGTTACCTTTATTGACCAAGATACCATCCGAGGTAATTTGTCGTAATTAAGCAATTAGATTACACTCTGCAATTATGAGGACAGGCATAAGAATGGACGAATTCAGCAAATGATTGACAAGAATAATGTTATTCAAGAAAATACAAGTGAGGAGACTCTATCTGCCTCAGTTGTACCCATTGGTGTCAGCATTTCCATGCTTTGTACACTGCCCCGGTCTTCCGGGCGCATGTATAAGTTGCAAGGAAAATCTAGAGCAGCGAGTGGAAAAACATTCACGTTTCTAAGCACGCTTTTGTCTGAGAATTTGCAGCACTTGTTACTGGAGACAAATTTGTTTGCATGTCACAGCTGTGCTCAATTCTCTGGACTAGGCCAAGCCATGCATTCTTTTCCCCCGCATAGGCACGGAAGAGGATGGCTGGAGGTGCCTGATACTGCAGAGGCCTCACTTCCACCTCTCTCCTAAGCAAGGCAGCTGTAGCTATTTACACAGGAAAAAAATGAATAGAAGGTGCTTCACTGTGCAGGTCTCAAGAGAAGCTCAAATGTTAATCCCATCCACATTAGCAGAGGAAGCCGTGGGCACAGGGCCATGCTTTTATTTAAATCCTAGTTCCTAAGCGGTAACTAAAGCCAAGGAAGAATTGTTCGGGGCCCTGACTGACATGTTTTCCAGTTGCACACGTTTGCAGGGCAGGATTAGCAGGCAATCTTGCCCAGAAGCTCCATCAGGTCAATGACATGATGTTAAATCCCTGCCAGCCTCTCCTGTAGACTATCCTACCTTGTGTGTGAACATCTGCTGCTTACAGCTCTTAAGAAATGTGGCAGTTTGGCAAAACCCAGTTTACAGAGGTGGGACTTTCACTAGAGCAAGAATCAGGAGCAAAAGCAGAAGAACCTGACCAAGACAAATCCCAAACACTTCTGAGAAATCCCATCACATGGAACGCGATGGAAAATAGAGCTGGTAACACAGAAATTACCGATATTTCATTGGTGTTGTCGTAGGAGAGAACGCAAAGAGAAAGAGAAACAGCAGGTGTTTTATCAGAAATCCATTACCTACCTTTGTTGATCCAGTAAAAGCAATTTTATCAATACTGTGATGGGTAGAAATAGCAGCTCCAGCTGTGGGGCCATAGCCAGGCACAATGTTCACCACACCTGGAGGGAAGCCCACCTAAAACAGAGGTTAAATACAGCGTTATAGAGAGGGATTTTGAGCACTCTGAAGGATATCTGCACTCCTGAGAGCTGCAGTTCAGTTTTCAGGAAGCTTGAATTTATAGCACGGTATTCTTAAGGATGAGGAGAAACCTTAAAAACAATCCCTGTAACTTCTACACAGCATTTCCCTTGCAAGCATTTCTACAGCATTTATAGGAAGGCTGTGCAAAACCCATTCACCTCTGTAGCCTCACACAAGGTAAGTGAGCAAAACACCTTAATACTTGAATAATCAACAGCATCACCTCATTTTACTAATCTCACTGAAGTCAAGTTCAGGGCACAAATATACATTTCCGTATTAACGTACAAAGCACAGATATGCAAAAAAAAACCCCACATCTTTAATGTGCCTAGTGCACGATAAACTACTTCAAGGTGCACGCAGCACTTAAAAACAGCAAGTTTTAGGGAAGGAGCCCATACTAGATACATCCCTGTTTTCCAGACTCTCCAGTAACATAGCTGCGTGCTACCAGCTGGAGAAGATGTGGGTGAAAATAACAGCCATGCTTAGGAAATGCCAAGATTCAATAAGATTTCTTGGAGGAGTCCCAGTTTAAAAATCAAAAGAGAGCGAGTCTTTTGGCCAAACTTGGCCCTCAGCTACTGCCGTGAAGCTGGAGCCAAGGGGTAACTGCATGAAAGTTTGTTTTGAACAAAGGTTGACATTTGTGGTTCTTCAGAGGCTAGAGGGATTAAGAAGTCAGTAAAATCTCACTAGATGATGGGGGCTAATAAAACAGGAATACAAGAGCAGATGGTAATAGACTTATGCCAGTTTCCACCACATTTACAACATAGATTAGCCAAGTAGTCATTCTGCCAAAAGAGACAAATGGCAAAACTTTAGATGAAATTCTAGTGCAAGAAAAAGTGTGGAACTTATTGGTCTGTTTTTTATTTTTTTTTTACTTCCTGAAATAAGAGTTTCAAGGATTATGCTCTTCTAGGCTAGCTCTTCCCCTACTACTGATTGCACAGGCTGTTTTCCCTGCATTTACTAACAATGGAATTGCAAGATATTAAACGTTCATTTCATTTCATGTGGCTTTTTAATAAAAAAATCTCAATTAATGCAGTTGCTCCTTCCTAATACAGAAAAAAAAAAAGGAAAAAATTGCTTATGTAGTACGCTGGAAAAATTACTTCGGTAAGTTTTTTTTTTTTTTTTAAATAAATTACAAGGGTGGTCTGATTCTCCTATAGATGCAACAACAATCAATGAGAATTTGATAGAGTTTGTATCTTGGCTAGTAAGTTTTCAGGAAAATGGTGCATGTCAAACTGTGCAAGTTTGGAGTCAGCAGCAAAGCCACAAGGAAGCAAAAAAAAATGTTTCAGGTCACCCTGAGGTAGATTATTTTTTTCTGTTTTTCAGCAAAAATAAAAGCCCAAATATTTTGGTTGGCCCAGAATTATTTCATTCAATGTAACACAGTTCTGCTTGTGTGTTAACATCTCCTGCATCCTATCAAGAATTAAAAATGAAAAAGTTGAACTTAGCGTTCTGAAAACCTGCAAGGAATTTAGCTAATTTTGGGTGGAGAAAGGGACATATTCAAATAAAGTTATTCTGCTCTAATTACACTTCTGCCTTGAAGTGTCAACTAGCTGCAAGAAACAGACAGCTTGAATTTTCAGCTCAAAAAAACAATTGCACCAGAATGGAATGGTTCTTCTGGGGGGAATGCTATACCCGCATCTGGGGAGCTGTACGTCAGAGTGAAAAGATCACTGGTGTGGCAGGTCATGATAAATGCACCCTATGGTCACTCATCTTGTGTAATCTTATTAAGTCAATTAGCTGTAGGAGGTTCTTAAGTGGCAGTATTTTTGCATTGCTTTTCCAGGCAGAGAAGCCCTAGGTGTCAATTTATTAGCATGCCCTTCGGTTTCCTCCCAGGCTAAGCCAAGAACAGATAGAATCATCCTCATTAGACTGAGCCTAACAGACAGACTTTTCCAGTTGAGAGGCAAAAGCATACCTCCAAACCCTTTATTTAGTTTTTGCTCACAATTAGTCACATAATTAGATATAAGAGGATGACATTTTACTAACTAGTCCTGAAAGGTGCTGTGTACCTCCCACCACTCTGTATGATAAATATCTGAGGATACCTGGGATCCCTACCTGACGAGACCTAAAACAACATTTTGAAGTCTCAGCCCATGATCTTCCCTCTGTGTCAGTATAGGAGTTGGCTTTAAAGGCCAGATGTAGCTAAATTTTCCTATAAGCCACACAAATATGAAGAATTGTTTCACATGGCACTCACTCTGTCTTAGTTAAGTTATCCCACTTTAAAACGCTACAAACACAACACTGTTATCTATCACACTCTTTTCTGCCTCATTGCGTAATAAAACTGAACTGCAGTCTTTCCCTCATTTGGGAGAGGGGAAGACAGAGCAGAGGAATAAAAGCACCAGTTCACATCACAGTCTTACTTACAATCGTAGAAGAACAGTATGTTCAGATTTCCTTACCTCCTTAATCAGCGAGCCAATGTACAGCGATGTCAGAGGCGTTTGTTCAGCTGGCTTAATAACCAAAGTGTTTCCACAGCACAGTGCTGGTGCCATCTTCCAAACAAGCATCAGCAATGGGAAGTTCCACTGCAAGAGCACAAGAGGTCAGTTGGACGAGACCTCTACTCGCTTCCACACAGCATTTTCCCTCACCTTCAGGCAGCTCATGGAGAAACCAGCAACTGGGAATATAGCCGTGTAGAAAAAGTGCTAACAACATTGCATTTGCACAGACTACAGAGTGCATCCTCCTTGATTCCCCCTGAGATCCCAAATACCGTTGGCAGTGCTCAAGTTAACCTTTTAAGTTGAACAAACCTCATTCTTTACAGGTGTCTGATCACACTTTGTGCAGGATTTTGGCTGTTCACAGAAGCCATGCTGGAGGCAGTGTTCTGATGCATCATTTTTTTGTACAGCATCCTTATGTGGGGGAATTATGGGGTGAAACTGCTCAGTGAAAGAAACTCACTTTTCTGTGTTAGGTATTGTCTGAATAGTTCAGAGTTACACAATATCACTCATTTCCAGTTTATAACCAGGAAACCAGTGGGTGTTCAGTCATGGAAATCCAGGGCAGCTCTTATTCTCCCTTCAGATTGTGAATTGCTCCTTTCCAATTAGTTTTCTTTTTTGGAATTAGGAACCAGTCCCCATCAGTTTCCTCTGTGCTAATCTCTTTCATGTTCATGGGTATTTGTAGATCTTGGAACCTAAGCAAGAAGTGGAAAATCTAGCTCACACTGAATCTCAGGAAAGGTCATTTGGCAGCAGAAAGGATTTCTTCATTAAAAATAATTAATGCTGCTTTAGGGATGATGGAAGCAGGCCAACAGAAAGGGACTTCTTGTCAAGCCTCAAGCCACAGGCCTTCAGCTATCAACAAAGATGCCAAATATGTTAGGAATCCACAAATTCACACTTGCAAATAAATTAGCAGTGTAGCTTTTAAGAGATGAGTTCTGTTCTAACCCAGCAGCCCTGAGACAAAGTGGAATTTAGTCTAACGTGCTATTCTTCAACTCGTCTCTCCCTCTTTCCCAGACCTCTTTCATTTCAGTGATCTTTTCCAAAGGCCACATCCCACAACTTGCCCATTTGACTTTTTCTCCTAAGCCTTCTTGAAGGTCTAAATTCTCATCTTAGGCCACCTGCACCTTCACTTCTATTCTAGCATTTTCAGAGCATGACATAACTCTACCAGGATTTTTTCTCTTGCAGAATGGCTGGTGAAAGTAAGTTAGAAAAGGTCATCAGGGCTGCCGATGACATCACCTTGGGATAAAGTTCAGTCAAACACTGCACTTTCTAAGAACTTCCCTTGCTAAGAAGGTTGGTTTAAATAGAGCCAAGCCACAAGAGGGCTGTTAACTGGTCTAGGGAGACACGCAGAATAGTGACAGAACCCCTTGATATCAAGGAGGAATACACGCATCCACTGACTGTTCATGTTACAGATCAAACTGGAAAGAAAATAACAGAGTTGTTGTTCTAAGTAAACTGGAAACAGATGTGGTTCTGTTGACCCCAACCATCCTTTTTGCAAACACTGTTGAACTTGAGACAAATTTGGTCTTTCTATTGTATTTATTGTTGATATAAGGTTGACCTGAAACAGTACGAGTCCCACGATTTCCCCTTACAGTGGCCCTCCAAAACATCCTATATGCAGACTTTTGAAGTTATCATTTCTGAAAGCACTGCTGAGTGCCAAAGGTAGCTGAAGGATGACAGGGAGATACCTTTTAATTGATGATAGTTAATCCCACAACGCCAATGATCATCAGTGAGGAATCTGATGTTTTGATCTTATGTCACAAATTCTAGCTACTTATGAGCAGTCACATTGCTTGTTCACCCAGAAAGGCTGTGCAGAAGTCATTAAGCCAAATGTCTGATAATTAGTATCAACCACCTCCCAATTTGCCTCACCCTCACAGGGCTAAGAAGACTGTACCACCTTATTGCCGGGGATACAAGCTCAGTCCAGCTGAAGAAAAAGGCAAAATTTATCCAGATGTCTTTGGGAACCGGTCCAGACCTGGTATTCCTAAGGTCCGCAAAATCCCCATCCCCACATGCATCTCATTCCGCCTCTCCTATAACCTTATCCCAAGGGTCAAAATCTTCAGTGGACTCTACTGATCTAAGTATCCAAAGAATCTTGGCACGCCACCATTTGCCTCACGGCCTGTAGGATACCATGTTCAAAGCATTTTACAACCATACAGGAACAAACTATGTCCCCCATGTAGCGGTAAAGCCTTTCTAGCTGGCTGTTTAAGCAGAGCAAGCAACACACACTAAAACTGGAGGCATTCCAAGAACTAGCCACACTGTCCCCTCAGCAGAGAACGAGACCTCAAAGAAAAAAGAGAACTGTATCCAGTGAGATTTAATCGCAGGAAGCTCAGAGAACTGCCAGGGGTTATTAATAATGGATATGATTTAAAACTCAAAACTATGCATCAGCTCTAGGCAGCAAGAAGCTAGCACATGTAATGACAAGATGGTTGTCCTAGCAGTGGAAGAGTCAGAGAGCTCTGACTGGTCTCTGGTGACTGCTGTCAGCCTCAGAGAGGAACAGAGCATCTGAGTAGGAGACCCACCCTTCCATTGCAGAGGACTTTGCACTGCCAAGAGCAATTGGCATGGGGGTAAAACAAGAAACTACATCAGGCAACTGAGATGGGAGTTCCCTGCAGAACAGCTGTACTTAACTAGGAAGCAAATGGCTGCAGGATAAGATGGGAAGTGCGCATGCACTGCTTCCACTTCCAAGAGAGATTCTGGGCACCATCACTGTTACTTACCGGGGTTATAGCTCCACAAACACCCATTGGTTCATGCCTGGTGAAACACACGAAGTTTTCATCTGTAAAACAAAAGAGTAAAGGGAAAAAAAAAAAAACAACAGTCAAAACGCTTGCTTCTAGAGAAACAGTGTAAGATGACTGCACACAGAAAGGTTGGGGACAGAACCAAAACAATATTAGACAAGAAGCCCATATCTGCTCATCTGAACTCAAGCCTCTGGGATACCCCAAATGGATGAAGACCTGTTTAAGAATAAGTCTTGTGTTAGCTCAAAAGCCAAACACTGCCCCTGTGCAGAGTGGAGCCTTTTAAAACCAGTGGGTGAATTCCTTCTGCAGACTCCCCGTGTTGAGGCTCAGGGGAGGATAACTTCTTACTATACCGAAGAATAAGCACAAATTTCATTGATTGAAAGAAGCAAAGCACTCATCTCCCTGAGGGAGAAAGTTCTTAAACTTATTTTGCACAGGAATAACATTCGTTGGAAGAGGAATTGCATTTCTGGTGAGAAATCACACTTAAAAAAAGAACAATTATGGGAGTAAACTAATACCATTCACCTTAAAATACTACACTTTCCAAAAGAAAGCGGGAAGGACAGCGGGAAGGACACAGTCCTTACACATTCTTTTTTTGCATAAGATCTAGTTTCACTGGGAAGATCTGACAGAACACGTGAATGTGAATTATAGTTTTTGAAAGCAATCTCCAGTCAGGACCAACGACCAATATCCAGAAGGCAAAGCTTCACATTACTCTGGATGAGGGTGACAGATCTCAGTTTGTATGACTGACAGCACTGACTTTAGAGCCTTTGCTGATTGCACAGGCTGAGCTAGTTCAGCCCTTCAGAGCCCTTCCTCTGGTGACTAATTTTTGAGTGCAGTGCCTGTCCTTCATACACCCTTGTGGATCAACTGCACACAGGAATAAAACAAGCTGATTTTGAAAACACACTAAATAGCCTAAATGTTAAATGCAAAAAGGTTTATCTATTAACAAACAAACAAAAATGCTAAAGAGCCCATCCATTATTTTCCAAAGATCCTTCCAGGCATTCACCGTTCTCCTGTGAGTTTAAATCTCAAAACACGCCTACTTAAAATGCATCCTGAGACAGAAAGGGAACGCCTTCCTTTGCAGGTTTTCAGAAGCAAATCCTTCCATGCATCTCCCTCCCAACCTGCCCCGTGAAGCCTGATCCCTTCCCAGCGCTGACACTGGGTCTGAAGGAACTTACCCACTGGGATAGTTCTACCCTGGATTTTATCAGCCCATCCAGCATAATATCGAAGTGTCTTTATACAGCCTTCCAGGTCAATGAAATAAGCCTGCAGAAAAGGTTTTCCTGTGTCCATTGTTTCCAGAGTCTGAAAAAAAAAAAAAATTAAAAATTAAATGGACCATCAGACACCTCCATATTTTTTTCTTTTAAAAAGAGCTTTCAGAAAAACTCTGTTTTCTTTTGTCTCATGCCATAGACACAGAGTTTCCTTCCCTTATATTTAAAGAACAATGTAGTTAATGTAAGGGAGAATGGAGATATCTAGACCCAATAACCCTGATACACACACAAGTTGCTTTGTTCAGTGATTGCAATAAAGGCGCATCTTCTGGAAGACCCCAGAAGGCAGCTGTGGGTGGGATTCGGGGCTGTGGTCTGGGCACCACTAAGCAGTTATGCAAGTGTCACAGCTCCGCTGTATCTGACCCTCTTGACACAGATGTTCTGGATTCCAGATGGTGTCACTGAAATCAGTCTGACCATTTTCCTTTTATTTGGAAGTCTATTTTTTTCTGTTCATAGTGCTAAAAGCAACCTCTGAAAAGCCTCTTTTATCCACAGGATGATAGAAAACACATTTTGTAGAGATCTAGGAAAGTAACCTTTGGGCTCAGAACTGTGCTTAAGTGCAAGGGAGAAGTTACTTCGCTGAAGTTGTACTGGTGTCAAGCAGCACTAAATGAAACCCAGTCTCAGCCCGCGTCCTTCTCGTTGTTCTGGACATTAGCTGAGTGAAGGCTTTGTTCCCTACTCAGGTCATTAAATGGCACGTTGGTGGAAGTGGCCAGCACATCCATAAAGGAAGCGCTATCCCTTGGTAGATTGGAACATCTTTGTTTATAAATGAAGTCATACCCTGTCATCTTGCACAGACATTAGGGTCCAAACAGCACTCAAACAGACGTTCCCCTTGGAATGACTAGGATTGTTATCCACTGCGAATGTCTGCTAAAAGGACTGATTTTTATAAGTCATTACTTAGCACGCAGCCAAGGCAGCTAGGGCTGGTTTTCTGCAGTGAAAATAACAATGCCAAACAAGCCCTCCCAGATCAGAAGGACAGCAGAGAGCTTGAAATAAGTGTCCTGGTTTATGGAAAAAGGAGGCTTCTTTGAAGTCACATCAAAAAATGAGCGGCAAATGAACAGGGTGTATTCATGCATACATACACAGACACGCATTTCCTTTTATTTGCTGGCCAGAACTGCCTTCAGACCTGGAGCTTTTGCTTTTGTCCTGCTGAAACTGGAGACTGCCATGTGGTTCAGAGACAATGTACTGGGGGAAAGAGGCTCAGCTCATGCAAGCACAGACTTGGGACAACAGCTCAGGAACTTGTGCATATAACAGCACTGAATGTGATGAATGCCATACTCCCCAAGATGAGCACAACAGAAGTACTGCATTGAACAGGTGAAGCATGGACAGACATCAGCTCAAAGCTGAGAGATAAAAACATCTGTGGGCACAGTTTGAAAGATATACACGTCCCACGTAGTCTAAAGGCCTCTGCCAACCGCAGCACATTTTAATTCAGGTCCTACTCTCCTTATTCTGCACGAGAAGGATTCCAGGAGGACAGGATGAGGAACCATTAGCAATAGTTCTTCAGTGCAGAAGTCCAAGTTAACACAGCTTCACAGCTATAAAGAGATTTTCCTGAGCCAGGACGTTCAGTGGGGAAAGCACCAGTTCCCACTTACACACATTTCAATCTTTGGATGACATCCAACAAGGGAAAGATTCTCTTCCCAGCCCCCCATTTTAGGGGAAGCAATTTGAAAAGAAATTTAAAAAGAAATCAAACTGGCCTCACATTTTTATAATAAAGAAGGACCAAGGCATGTATTTTGTTTGTTTGTTTTTTAAATATGTAAGTACTTCCTAACCTGGTAGACATATGAACATTGATGACTGTTAAACTAAGAATTAATATGTTTATTGCTTTAAAAATTTAAGTACTGACATCTGCGATCACTTCGGTAACTAGCCAAGGTTTTGGAGAAGAACTCAAGTAGAAGAAGGCTGTTAGCTCTCTGTAAGACCCGCAAAATCCTCCTGGAGGAAGAGGAAGATAAGCCATGACTCCTGCCTGGATTCATATAGGGAGGGAGAAAAATATCAGGGAGTGTGTCCAGTTCCAGAGAACACATATAGAGTCAGAGCTCTAATCAGACCAAAGAGAGAAAGCTTGGGCCTGTGCCACTGTTGTTTCTGAGTGGGAAACACTGTCACTGATCTTTACCCTAGACTCAAAGGACAGGGCCAAATCCCTTACTTCCGTAGGGAAGAGGAGGAATGGGAGTTCGGTCAGGTCTGAACTATGGTTCCCTTTCGGAGGCACTGAAATCTAAAATACAGGACTGGAATAATAAAGCCCAGGGTAGCACAAGGCCAGATTAGTCCAGGAAGGATTTATGGATGTCATTGCAGACACTGAAACCCACAGACTCTGAAAAAGCTGCCTGGCCTTCCCTAGTGTACAGGGCAAAGACTGGAACAGACAGCCTACGACAGCAATGAGCACAGGAAAATGAGGAACTAGAAGGTGAGACCTCTCCAGGGGCTTCCTTCTTTCTTGGGAGTCTTTAGGAGTAGTGTGACATGAGATACGGATGCAGCAAAACTGGAGGGATGGAGCTGAGTTACAGCCACTGCTGGTTTATTATTGCTCACCAGTCACAGTACTTACTGCCAGGATGACTCTGTCTCGCTCAAGAAGATCAGCCAGCTTGTGTAGGAGCCGTCCTCTGCTCAAGGCATCCATCTGTCTCCACTGAGAACCCCTCTGGAACGCTGCCTTCGCTGCTTCCACTGCGTTATCCACATCAGGCTACAGCAGCCGCACACACAAGAAAATGTTAGGTTAGAAGTATGTAAGGAGCTGAACAACGTAGGCCCAGTAGGCCTCTTCCTAGAGGATGCTGTGGTGGCTAAAACCAAGTCATCTGACAAAACCATCTTCATTTTACTCCTGGATATGGAGCCAAGCCTGCAAGCCATTCTGGGTTTGCTCTAGGTTGATAAACAACATTGAGGTCAAAGGATCAAAAGGTTTTTTCAGGGGTAATTTTATGCAACTGGCTTGTTTATAAAGCAATCCAGAATCATGATCCTGCTGACACAGGATGTAAATGATACCAGGGGAGAACAGAAAAACGAGATCCCAATTCTATTCCCACTGGGGCTTCCCTAAGCATGACAGGCTATTGGCCCCCACAAATCAGCCTACTCTAAACAAATGTGGGAAGGAAAGTCCCCCACAAGAGACCACAGTTTTATCCAGGGGAGCAATCATAGCTCAGATCCCACTATTCAGTCCCACTTGAGCCCATGCCAGCAACAGTGAACACTCCAAAGAAAAGCTCCCTTAGATCCTAGGTCGCTCTTCAAGAACATTTCTCCCAGATGGGAAGGGTTTTGTGTTGTTCCGTGCTTTGACAAAGTCTTTTCACCTACACAGGCTTAGTGTCACTCGCTCAAGTGCTTTACTCATGCTGGACCTAATCTAACTGTTTACATAAGTTGCTACTCAGGAGGGCAGCAAATTCCCTTTCTTCCCACATCACCACCGCCCCCAGAGAAGCTTTCTACATTTGCTCTGGCTACAGTATGCCCCAGACTCCTCCCTTCTCCCCTCCACTAGCATACGTTGATTAAAGTGAGCGGAGCCAAGGGCAACCTCCCGACTCAATGAAGTCAATGGGAACGCTGCCATGAACATCCACGGGGCCAAGACCGTACCCCGAGCATACATAAAAGCATACTTCACCCTGTCTTTGGTCAGATTCCTGCTCTACGTAATGTCTGGCACGCCCAAGCCTCCCTTCAGCTGGTGGAGAAGTCCTTTCACCCCACCACAATATGTGGCTCGAGGGGGTGGGAGAGGGAGGGCTTCGGGCCTTCATTGTTCTTCAGAGGAGGGCAGCTGGTGAAGGGCTAAGTCTTATCTCCAGTCTTATCTAGAGAGACTGGATCTAGTTACAGGTAATGCTTTGCTCTGATCCAACAAGCATTGGCCATGTCGCTCTCCTAAGAAAGGCTGTTGTGCTCAACCAAGAGAAATGTTACGGAGAGAAATTTCTTCCAAGAAAGATTCAGAGAGAAAACAGCAAGCAAACACCCCCTGAAATGGTACCTTACAGTGAATTTGGTTCTTGCTTTATAAGATTGCACAGCTTTAAAGTAGCCTGACACACGTTGCCAGGAGAACTCCACCCTTTCAGAAGGGCACCTATGGGGAAGCCATTACAAGAAATTTGTGCTGGTACAGGGTTAAGAGTGGCTCTGCCAAACAAGCACTCCTGCAAGGCAGTGGTAGCAAGCAGCCCCTGCACACAGGCAGCCACGTCCTGCCTGGTGCCCGTCACCCACAGCAGGGCTCCAGAAGGATCACTTCTGTTCAGCTCTTCTGGATTCAAGGTGGCGTGTCACAGAAGCCAAGAGGCACCACCAGCACTGCACATTTGTGTTCTCCTCATCCTGCCTGCTGGAATGAGGACTCAAGCTAAATACAGCCATATTTTAGGTCACAAAGCAGACAAGAAGTGTCAGGTTTAAACATGTTTTCCCTTAGCAGCAGTTAAGCAGCTTTCGGAGACCAGGCTGGGAACAGCGGTGTGCTAACACTCGGGTCTGCTGTGGCACAGGCCACAGGGCTGAAAGTGTCCCCACCACCCTGGGGCTGACAAGAGCAGGAACAAGAAGGCTGTGTGGGTGAAGCACTCCAGTCCCCATCCTTTAAATCCAAGAGCACTCAAGCCCTCCTGCAGCTCCCGTAAGTGGTAGCGGTCACCTGTTGGGGTGTTGAGGGCCAGAGGTCTTGGCAAGGTTTTTGCCTTTCCATTTTGGCCACCAACTACGGAGATGCTGTCCCATGCCTCTTTCCCCTAAAGCATGGTTTTGTTTTTTTGTAGTGTTGTACTGGAAAAAATAATGAACAAAGGCTATTGCTTTTGTTACTTTCCTGCAGAGATTACTACTGGACACACCTGTAATTTCAGGTGCATGGTAAAAGGTGCATTTTACAGATAGAGTTGTCATAGGGTTTCTGTCCAGAAGCTCTGGGGTGAATATTAGTTGAAGCTGTATTCATTCTTGTCCCTTTTCTTGGGCACACAGAGCATGCATGACAGCTCACATGCTGCTGTTGCTGTCACACAGCAAAAAAGTTCTCCCAAAACACCCTCGGGGCAGCACCAGCAAGTGAGATCCTGTGAGCCTGCAGTGTCTCTATAGGCCCGAGACCAGCAAAAACAAGGAAATTCTTCAGGAAGGCTGAAATGCCATTCTTAATCCATCCTGTTATGACTAGGCATTAGGGGAGTCTGAACGGTGTGCTCACCACGGGCATGTTGCAATAGGTAGGCACAACACTTGACAGAGACAGACCTACAGCTGTCAAGGTGCCAAGGACACCGCGGTGTATAGAACCACGAGGAGGTCCGTGCATCCTGGTGCTCCCTTCTGGTCTACACAGATTTATTATTGCATAAAAAGCTCCACCAAGAGAATATTAGGATTGCAAAGTCAAGCAACGCAGCGTTGAGAAATGCCTGCGAACCTTCATACCCACCCTGGATGTTTGCACTGTGATACAAGCCCCAGTTACACAACTGCATGCCATTTTCCCCTGAACAAACTCAGACTTCTTTGTTCTAAGCTAACATCCTCCACCTTCCTCCTCAATCTCAAGTCCTGCTCATCACTGCTCCACTTCTACCCTCTCCCTTCTTCCTCTCTCCTGCCTCAGCACCAGGCTGAGGAGCACAAGGGAGAACATCACCCCAGTGGCTCAGAAAGTAGGGAAAATAGGGAAAACACCTGCAGGAAAAGCCTTGTTCTGCTTCAGGCTCAGTGTAGACAACGTGCTTCAGTACAGAGACCTGATGGGGCTAGAGCACACCCCGTGGAGACTGCCTTACCTTCACTGAATTACTAACTTCTGGAAGAATCCCACTGCGCATATCCTTGGAAAGGCGTTTTCCTAACACAGGGCATGACCATGCCACAGTTCCTCAGTTAGGAGATGTCCAGAGCTGAGCTGCTCCCCTGCAAGCCCTCTGCAAACAGCCTACACTCCACAGCTGGTTAAACTTGGATTCAAAAGTAATGCAAACTGCAACTTCACAGCCCTTGGTCTCCAAAACCATTGTCTAGGGTGCTGTGAGCCCACTGTAGGGAATAATATTCCTGCAGGCTCTTACCTCAGCCTGCCCCTGTGATCTGCAGGAGGCAGGATGCCTGCAAACAAAGCCCTCTTATAACCCTCCAAAGATCCACACGGAAGAGCAAACGGCTCAGAAGTGATTGTGACAGATGCTCCGCAACATCCAGCCTGCTCCGTCACAGCTGTGGACCCATGCCAACCTGCTGAGCTGGGCACTCCTTTAGGGAGGGAGCTCCTTTCCCCCTGCTCCTGCTGGATGTTAGCAAGCTGCTAGAAGGAGAGCCATCTTCGAGCATTACCAACAGCACAAGTGGCAGCAGCTCAAATACTTTTTCCTTGACATAGCGAGGGAGGGTAGAAGTTCCGGGGCTGCACCATTCCTTGGGGGCAGAAATCTAATAAAGTTATCCCTTCGTGACTGTACCTGGAAAACATCAGGACACCGAGTCCTTATTTGGGAGGCAGAAAGCCTCCCAGTACCCAGTAGAAACGTTTGCCATTTTATTTTTAGTGCTTATTTTCCACCCGAGACTTTCCTTCATCCCCCAACCATCCCACCAAGAGCAATTCTGTCTTAAGTTTTGTAACTGAAGAACAAACAAAACCTTTGCTCCTAGTCATATAAAACGTTGGCCAAGTTTCAGCACCAGACTCGATTGTCATCATTGAAACGTTGGCTGCCAAATTCCCACCCCTCACATGCAGCCTAAGCAAAACAAACGCTGCACGGCCAGGGAGGGGCAGGTTTCTGTGCAGGGTTGGGGAAGTGGAGCCCTGCTCCCTGCCTGCACTGAGGGCAGGGCCAAACCTGGCACAGCTGGGGCCAGAGCCAGAACCAGGACCTGCCATGCCTGCTGTGGGACTGACCAGCACAGCAGCTCACAGGGACAAGCCACTGAGAAGCACCAAACATGACCCACAGTTTTCTGTAGTAACAGGGAACTTCATCCCCAGTGGACTACAGTCACAGATTTAGGATGGGGATGATCAACCAGGGCAAGTGAAGTCTCAGGAGACTCTGCCCAGAGGGTGGTGGGACATGACCATGTGTCACCAGTAGCCCAAGAGCCAGTCTGGACACTTCTCACCCCATCTCTGCCTTCCACCTAACCTGCATCCAGGTCTAATCCCTCTCAGTCCCTCACACAAGCCTACTTAGAGGGCAATAAGTCATTCTCTGGGAGGTAAAGGGTAGAAGAGGCTTTCAGCACCCAAACTGCATCTAGCCCATAATTATTCTGTGCACCATGGGCATAGGGCCCCACTGACCAGTCCCGAGGCAAGCTTTTCAGCAACTCCCCTGCAAGCATGAAAAGCTATCCTTGAATTCACTGACCATTTATTTCTGCATAACAAGTTTCTTTTACCAAGTCTCTAAGAAATAGAATTGAAACACTCATGTAATGCTTTGTAGCTGCTTGAGGAGGCACACGGTTCAGGGAACAATAGTGGAGTCGTGGTTTCTAACGAGTAACATACAGTTAGATCAGAGTTCGCTTCAGCTCCACTGTTTATATGCCACAGCAATTAAGTGTTAACTGGGTAGGACAAAACTATTGTGTGTAGTTTCCTCCTGTTAAGTTCCACCGCCATGTATAGTTGGCCCATGGATGGGCAGATCCACCACAGCAACAGGTCTCAGAGGCTGCTTTAGTGCCATCCAAGAACAGCTACCTCGTGCACCACCTGCAGGGAGGCTGCAGACTTGCATTACAAGTAAGTTTGCTCCTATCTCCGGAGAGGCTGGGCTCTATTGACCTGCAGTTTAACACCAAGAGCCACAGTGCCCCTGCTCAACTAGTGTCACTCTACCAGGAACGGTTCCTCAAGGCAGCTACGTGGCTGGAAGCCGTGCATCCAGCCTCACGAGGGTCAGGTGAGCTTAGCTACTGAAAAAAAATACCACAGCACAGGCAGTGCACGCTGCCTGCCACTTACTGCCCAGAGCAATGATGAGCCACAGCCATGGTACAGCAGGGAAGCTGTGAATCACCCTCCCGTGACACACTGTCAGAAGCAAGCTCTTGGGCCAGCTCTCTCCCACAGAGCAGAGCATGGCACGTGTGTGATGAGCTGTCTTGGAGTGTCATATTTGATTGTTCCTTACCTCAGACTGTTAACAAACCCAAGCAGTTATGCCCCAGGCAACTGTATGGTGTCCCAAGGCCGGGGGCTCTTCAGAGACACTGGTTTGGTTTTAAATGGCAGATGCCATGTTTGTACAAGAGGCCAGAACTCACAATACCAGTTGGAAAAGCAAGCACTGCTCACTTTCTGTAGGAGATTTCCCTGTGGTGATGCATGACTGAGCTCAAGTTCTCCCAAACAGCTTATCTGTTGGTTGTATTTTAAGAGGGTGAGTTCCAGTTCAGTGTCTCCAACAGGCTGCCACGCAGCTTGCATATAAACCGCTCCCAAGATGATGCTCAAGCTCTGTCAGGGATGTACATACACTGTCATTGCTATTTCCTCAGCATGGAGACTTCTTCCCAGATCTATAAAGCAAGAATGACGCTGAGTCTCATTCCTCTGACAGCGCTGGTAGGCAGTTCCTATCAGGGAAAGTGACTCAGCTGAGCTGCAGAGGACTGATCCCACCCAGCCCGTGCAATCCTCAAGCAGCACTTCTAGCATCCCAGGCCTCCAGCTCACAGCCTGGCTGGCTGCACGTCAGTGTTAAGAGCCAGCTTTTCCTCTGGGTACTTTTCTAAGAAAGGAAGTCCCCTGGAAGCTCTGTTATTTGCACTGCCTTTCCAATAACACCTACCTTGTCTCCTTCCTCAATGTCACAGATTTTCTCCAGCGTTGAAGGGTTATAGGTGGGGAACTTCTTTCCGCTTGTAGACTCGTGCCATTCGTTGTTAATAAATATCTGAAGAGAGAGCAAGGGGAGCGGGACAGGTGGGAGAATGAGAACACTGCTGTGGACAATAGGAAAAAAAAAATCCCACAAGTGTTCCTCAAAGGTCCTGAGGCTCTTCAGTTCCCACTGATGGCGTGTTCAGTCTCTCCCAGTGAGACCGTTTATGACACAAACAGCATTTATCCAAACTAGAACCTGAGCCAGAGAACAGACGAGAAAACCTTCATGCACCCAGTTGGCTTTCAGCAAAAGGAGGACAGAGGATGGGGCCCACACAGCGTAATGCCATAATTTGGCAATGAGAAACAGACAGTTTGAAATCCATTTCCATGGGAACAGCAAGTAGACACCAAGAGAAACCCATATGGTTCAGGCAAAAGGAACCCCTCGTTGCATGCTACAAACAAAACGTCAGCGTTCGATGTTACTTGGTTATTAGTGTCCTGCCCTGGGCTACTTCCATGACTCTGCCCTCACGGAGGGAGCAGGGTAGGAACAGGCTCAGTTCTACCCCACTACGCCTTGTCACAGGATGCATCGAGCCTCCCACGTCACTTGGAGTCGTCTGTGACAAGATTTAAGTATTTCAAAATATTGCATTTCCAGAGCAAGAACAAACAGTCCCAGTGTTGCGTAACTAAAAATGCATTAAATACTGGAGTGTTGTTACACGCTGTAAACAGAGCATGGATACCTATATACAATTAATTGATTCAGCATGCATCTTATCCACGCTGATCTAACTTGGCAGTGTTATGTTTTATAAATAAAGATACTTTTTAAGTCAGATTAGATGAAGTAATCTTTATTAGTAGCCTGTTAGTGGCTATAAGCTAGTACTTTTACTTGGAAGCCGTCCACGTTCGCAATCTTGTTTACGAGTCCCTACACACGACCAGGAGATTAATGTTGCATCCCTTACATTCAGAATTCCCACTGCTTTGGGTCATTTTTTTTCCCCCTTGGGCAGTTCCCCCCCCCCAAAGGAGTTTCTCCCAACTATTTCTGCAAAAAGCATCCAAGACATAACTGGCACAGATGCTGCACTTCTGGGCCCACCTGTTTCATACAGGCCTCAAAGAAGAGGATTCCAACAAAAGAAGGCTGCCAAGGGAAGTCAATATTAGAAATATTTAAACTAGTGCTCCCAAACTACCTCTAGTATTCAAGTGCTGCATTATATTCACGTATTTTTAAAAGTTGCGTGTTTTACACTTCACTTTTCACTTTGTTTCACTAGCAAAGAAACAAGAACAGGGGAAGATGCTGTTAGTTCTCCACATTAAACATTAACTCCACATGGAAAAGTTGAGATTGGAAAGCAACGTTCCTATAACAAGGGCAATGGCATCAGACCCTTTAAAACACAACATATAAGCTGGCACCATTCCGGGAATCATACCAGAAGCCTGAGTCTCTTGTGCCAGGAGTTGATATCAAACAGAAGAGCGTATCGACTCTTCATGCTTCCTACCCCAAACCCGGGACATGAGATTATGGACAGATCACTTCCATCACACACCAAGGACAAGCACCAAGCTGCTCTGCGAGTGAGATCTTTGTTGATAATCTTCCTTCCCTCTCCCCCAGCCCAGTAACCGGTGGAACCGAAAATAAAATCTTTGCTAAGCAAGGAAGCGTGCCGTCAGCTGTAAACATCTGGTGAGACTCAAAGGAGCTTGTCGAAAACCCCTCACAGTTTTATGAAAACTGACTGCTGCTCATTACTTTCTCATACGCACCGGGAGCATCAGATCAGATGTCAAATTCACACTTTTAATTAACATTGGTTTCCACTATTAAGTGACTACCTCGATACCTTCGGTGCACAGAGCCTCCTGCAAAGGCTCCGGAGAATTAAAAGAACGCGTGTTTTAAAGCGCACACGGCTACAGGATTGGATCCCAAAGGAGTATTTAAAAGCATTCACAACAATAAAAATAACACAAAACAGAACATTTGTATGCTTAAGAAGAACCCTAATGGCCGTGTCCATTTCTGACACAGGAAAGAGCTGTTTGTGCAGCATTACGCCACTCGACAACCAGCGGCTGCAGATCCAATTTGCCGCTAAGTGACAAGTTTATCTTTAAAAAAGTAGGTAGATTCAGGATGTTAAAAAGTAACAATTAGCGGTAATCACTGGAATAGATTAATCTGTTTCAGTACTTTGGATGCATAATTCAAATCAACACCTCACTGGATAAGCTATCGCTGTTTACTCCCTCCCGCTGCAAGAGAACAAATGTAGCTCTGCTTTATTTTTTTAGTTATTTAGCATAGAAATGTAACTAATTAATGCACTCCTTCAGCCCCTCCAGCTCTTATAGTCTCGGATAGTTCACATGATGGCAGGCAGGGCTGCTAGCAGCATTAACAAGCCGGGATGTTTGCCCCACTGCGCCAGACCATGGCCGGGCTGTTGGGGAACAAAAAACAAGGTGGCTACAGCAGAGCGACAGCGGCGTGAGGCAGAGGGGACTTCTGGTGTGGAGCCGAGCCCTGCTGCAAAACCAACACCACCTCTGAAGGCTGGAGCTACCAAGCTGAGGAGCCCTTGGTTAAGCGTGAGGGGTGTGAATAACAGCGGCAGGAGGCTCAGGTTGGTGTGGGTTCACCACCCGGCTGCTCTTATCCCACTGGGAGGCCATGAAAGAGCTCTGCTGGGACAGCAGGCAGGCAGCAAGATGTGTGCAGACACCACTCACCCTACAGCACTGCCGGGTGGCCCCAGTGCCACATTATAGCCCTCTCACAAGCCTGCTTTGGGCACCGGCCCCATTTTGGGCACCACACGGGGCCGATCCCACCTCAGAGCAGCCTTATCGGAAGGAGCCCCGTGCAAGCAGCCCCCTCACACATAACCCCCTCACACATAACCCCCTTCTCAGCCCTGAGCTCACCCCATTCAGATGGGGTTTTCTGAGCAGTAGTGCGATGGTAAAGGCATTACGGGCCGGTTCTGTGAGTACTGCGCAGGGCACTGGGGAAAATGGCCGTCACGGTGGGATGGCACAGCCGGGCACAGGGCCTGTCACTGCTCAGTGCCGGCCATGCAGCAAGGGGCAGAGGTGCTCATGGGCACCCAGCTCTATGCATATTGTTAAAAAAAAAAAAAAGTTAGATTTTTTTCAGATTTTATGGATCATAGCAACTGCAGCTCACTAAGGAGCAACAGACACCCACTTGCTCCAGCCACTCAACCACCCATCCATCCCCATTAACCCACTACCTAGTGCAGCACAGGAGACCACACAAATAAATAAAACCCCCTCTGAAGGGATAGTTTTCTTTTAAAGAAAAAAACACCTCACCAAAAGCACCTCAACAACACCCCAACTCTACCAAGCACCCCAACAAACCCCACCGCCGCCCACCTTCCCCTCCCCATCTCACCTTGGTGTACTTCACCTCCAGGCTCCTCAGGGGCCGCGGCAGCGGCGGTACCCTCCTGTCGGGCTGCCCGTTCTCCACAGCACCGTTGAGCGCGGCCATGCCCGCCCCGTCGAGCCTCCGCCGCCCTTCTGCCGCTGACAGCCCGCGGAGCCGCCTTAAGAGCGGCGCGCGCCGGGCGCGGGGCGCCGCCGCCCGCTCCCATTGGCTGCCGCCCGCTCCCAAGCCCCGCCCCCTCCCAGTAGGCCCCGCCCCTCCGTGCCGGCCCTCAGGTAACGGGCGGCGCCGCCCCGCCGAGGCGCCCCGGCCTGAGAGGGGTCGGGGGGCGGCAGGGAGGGGGCCGCGCAGCGGGCTGCGGGGGTGGGAGGGCACCGGCCTGAGGGGAATCGGCCCGGAGGGGCCCTGAGGGTGAAGCTGGGGGTGGTGGGGAGCACCCTGCTCCGTCACAGGGCTGGTGGGCGCCCACAGCCCTCGTGGTGCTCCGTGGCGGTGGGGTCGGTGAGGAAGATGCTCCGTCAGGAAGCCCCGAAGGATATGGAACTTGTCTAAAGTGACAGGTCTCGGCTCCGCGCCCGAGCAAGTTCGCGGCGTATTGCCTAACTTCGTTCTGTATAAAATATGTGTAAGGCTCCGCAGGCTGGGGGCCAGGACGCGAGGAGCACCCTTAACGCCCACACGCACATGGAAGATAATACGACATATTTTCCATATAACAAGTGGCGAGGTGCCAGCAGTTATCTTACAAAATGTTTCACAGAATCTGTAATCCCCAGCAATAGTCAGCACTTTGCTGTTAAAATGCTCAAAAATACTCAGCGCTTCCAAAGGGAGATCGCCTGTGATATCCCAGCGGCATGAGAGCTAGTGCTGATTCAGAAGGGAGATTACCACCGGTGAATCAAATCCCGGTTCCTGGGGCTCCCAGGGTGTTCTTGGAGGTCCCCGCTCCAGGTGGAAACCTCTCAGACGATTAGGAGACATTTCTTGTCAGAAAGAGCGGTCGGGCATTGGGACGGGTCACCCAGGGAGGTGGTGGAGTCATGGTCCCTGGGGGTGTTCAAGGAGAGGTTGGACGTGGTGCCTGGGGACGTGGTTTAGTGGTGACATTGGTGGTAGGGGGGTGGTTGGACCAGATGATCATGAAGCTCTTTTCCAACCTTAATGATTCTGTGATAAGAGCTGTCAGTAAGGCAGGGGACCTTTTTTCCTTCATACCTTTACCACACAAATCACTAACACAATTTCTGTTGAACCAGCAGTAGTAGAGGAGGACCAATCCTGCCTCGCAGCAGTAAGGTCACATTTTCTCTTTAGATAAGGAAGTGCTTTAGTTTTAAATAAATTTGTGGGAATATCCTTGTATTCAACGGTGAAATCAAAAGATCATTCTTAGAAAATAAGGGGTTGTGTTACAACAGAAACGTTTCTTTCTAAGCTGTCCATTTTTTAACTCTCCAAGTGCTGTTTTCCACAAAGCTACAAAAGTATCAAAGATAGAAGAATCCCTTAACTAAATCCCCATATAATCCTGGTCCCAATAAAGTGGAATTTGGATCCAAGCGATCCTTGGGTGTCATCGGCAAGACTACAAGGTGAGTGATGGGATCAAGCAAGTCAAAGTCAAAGATGGAGAACTTTTCTGTCTATTCTCTCTGGAAAAGACATGGCCACTGATCCATTTCAGGGCTAGTTGCATGGTCTGGCAACAGAACCTTTTAGTTTATGTGACAATTTGCCAGTTTTAGTTTTACACTAATGTATCACGACACTACGGCAATAATTTGATAATTTGAGTATCAGAGAGAGGGGAGGAAATTGTTACAGAGGTGGCACAACACCAATAGAATGAATTTATCCATTTCCCTCTGTCTGTATTTTGCCCACAGAAACACTCGGCAGACATGGAAAGTACTTTTGTAATTAGAGAACAAAATCTCTGGACGAGGAGAAAGATGAATAAGAAGTTCCAGGACAAGCAGTGTCTAGAGAGTCATTCCAGTGGTTTGTTTCATATGGAATGACCTTGTCTCAATCGCTCACAAAGAAGATTTTTTACAGGGCAGTCCTGGAAACATTATTTTAAGGCATTATTGCTTCTTTGAGTTAATGTAGATGTGAGAGGTACCTAAGGTAAAAATTCTGCATGTATCGTTTGAGGATATATGACTGCTTTAAAAAGCTGTACAAAGCGAAGGAATTGTGAGTCACTGACATAAGGATGAGCTGAAATAATACACTCTGACCAGCATACGTAGCAGTACGCAACATTTCCCTTGCTAACGTCACAAGAAGGGTAACAACGCGCTCCGCCATTGAAGAGTTGTGCAGACACTGGGTGGTCCCTCGCTGGGACGCTGTCCTACCGTAAACTGGATCAACTCCACGGCCTCAGGAGATGTGTCCTCAGTTGCCAGTGCTTGTATCAGCCCCACAGCGGAGAAGACACTCGAGCTCAGTGGGAGATGCCCTAAAAGCAACAGCAGGGCGTGGATCAGAGCGAGTGAGAGGCGTTTTGTATTCGTTCCCATGCTCCACGAGGGCCGTACCGCTATTCTGATGGAAGCGCTGAAAAAGTGGGTTTTACCTAACTTTGTAACAGTTCATAAATGTGTCAGAAGCAGACACAAAGAGGAAAAGAGCCTGTTAATGAAAGGTCACATTACTATTGAGTCACCCTGTTACATTCTACTGTTGCAGCAGTGTTTGCAGAGATGTCTGCAATATGTATCCTTAACCTGATGCACTGACTGCGATAACTGCGAATCCCTGCTTGGCTGTGCTTTTCCGCGGAGCTGTATCTCACTGAAAGTTTCTAGACTGTGAGTACACCAGCTCTTGTCTGCCAGCCAGCACAAAGATTCCCTTTACTGGTTCGGATCAGGCGTGTATGCTCCTAAATCTGCCTCCGTCAGTTGGACCCGAGCATGCTGTTCTCTTCCAGTCTGTTGGTCTGTGCCAAAAGCAGTCCCAGGACGTGTTCATGCTGTGATCGAGTGGTTTCCCTATCTGCTGTGGATGCCACGTCTCCGCATATATTAATTTCTTCGAGTTCCCAACTTTATCTAACCTTGATGAAGGGAATACTGTGGGTGGTAACTGCTTCTCCAAACACTCCCTGCTCCTGTATGCATGTCCCATATCCTGGCTCCACAGCAGCATGCAGGGTGCCCAGAGGGTCATTGAAGATGTCTCCAGGGTACCTGAGAGCATTTTGGTTCTGGAGAGCTGTGGATGGAGACAGATTTGACGTTCACCCACAGGACCATGGTTTACACCTAGTCTGGTCAGCAGGGATGTAGCCCTCGAGACCCCAAGCTGACCGGGTGATACTCAGACATTTTGCTTTTAGACCTCTGCCTTTGCCACAACCCAAGCAAAAGTCCTGTAGCTGTGTAGAGCAGTTAGCGTGGCACAGAGCCCAAACCTATTCCTCTTGTTTTACACACACCCAGAAGCAGATACACACACAAACAGGAATACAGCTGTGAAACTGTACGCTCTAAAAGGCTACCGAGGCCAGGCATTCCAGTACTTGGGCAGGAGTGACCAGAAGTTGCCTGTTGTGTTTATCCCGATGGGTTGTAATTGAGGGATCAATGCCCTTTTCTTACAGGCATCCCCCTCGCAGTGCATTGGCAATGGTTGCTGCTCCTGGAAGAGCAGCTCCTCCCCTCATGGTTTGTTCTTTTCTTGCTTAATGTGCAGTAACAAGGCTTTTTACTGCCTGTTATTCAGACTGTGCTTTGGGCACAAAATTATTCATTTCCATAAGTTTTTTCCATGGTGCTCATCATAGCAGTGCCCAAACATTTCACAAGCAGCATTTCCTTTCCCAGAAACTCTGAGAGGATGCTGACCCCGGAGAAAACAAGGTGGGAGGCGATGAATTAAAAAGGGTCTTCATTTAGGATTCCCGGTATAAGTCACCTACAGCCTGAGTGCTTTGGCTGCCAGTGTTCAGAGCTCAGCTCCCGTGAGCTCAGCTGCAGCTGTAAGTGCACAACGAGCCCAATCTGAAGATCTCCCACCTCAACACCAAGATAAGGCAGAACCCACAGCACACAGGGCATTGCTCACCGGTGACTTTTATCTGGGGACTTTCTTATTTTTTCAGTGCCAGATTTTACAGCCGTACTATTTCTGTAACTTTGTTTTCTGGGTATAGTTTCCCACTGTTGAATTTCACTTTTCTAGGGAAACTTGAAGTTCATAAATTTCATCATTCTTGATCAAAATCACCCACGATATAGGTTAGCAGCAGGATGGAGGAACTGCCCCTTAGACACCCATCTCAAGAAGTTATTTATTAACAAATGTACCTAATTGCTTATTTAGGTGCCCAAACAATTTCTTAGCTATCTGATGGTAATTTCTGCTGCTTAAAAGTTTGGCTTCTGTATTTTTTTATTTTTATTTTTTGCTATGAATTCATTGAAGCCAAACCTGCAGCGTAAAGCAAGAAGTGGTAATAACTGAACTGCGGCATTCAGCCGTGAAATGCACTGCCAAGGGCACAATATTCATATAAAAGGCAGACCAAATTTTATTTGGTTTATCAAAGCATTCACGTGCAATCTCAAAACAACTGTAGTCTGGAGGTATGCCTTGTTTTAAAAATGATCAGGCTGTTGTGCAGACACTTTGGAAATTGTGTGTCTTACTTTTGTTTGCTGTTTTTTGAAGTCAACCCAACCTTACTTGCGCTGTGCCAAATGATACCAGTGGGGAAGGGATGTATGCTTGGGATGCATTTTGGAGTCTGAGCAGCCTTGCCCAAGAACTCACCGTTCTCCAGTATTTCTGTCACCCTTCTGTTTTAACAGATCTGGGGCTGAAGAAGAGTTCGTTTTTCCGCTTCTCTCCACATCCACAAAATCTGCCAGGAAAGGTGAAGAGAAGGAATATGAGATACTGTAAGATGCTATCTGTGTAAGCAAGGCAGTCTATTTGTAATCCTAAATATGTCCTCGTGATGCAAAACAAGGCTTTAGCGGCTCAAGACGAAAGACAGCCTTTTATACTTTGCACTGTAATTACTTCATGAAGCAAAATCCTCAATCAAATTAATTTTCTTCATGCGTATCAGAGGTATTAAACTGTGACCGTGCACATGGATTGGCCTTCTCTTTCGTTTTCCTGTCTCCAAAAATAAATTGGAAAGGTTAGTGGCAAGGAAATAACAAACAGCTGAACATTTTGAAGCCTTCTATTAAAACAACTTCTATTTCCTCTTGCCTTCACTTCTCCCTGCCAGGCCTAGCACTGGAAAATGAGGAGAGTGGGAGCAGGAACAGGAGCAAGTGCACGATAACCCACTAAGATAGCGTCTGCGCTGTGAAGAAGTTCAAGGACCTGGTTCCTTACAAAGCATTCAGTGTGTCTGGCACCACTGAGCTGATGGGAACCACTCCCTGCATTGATCTAGCGATGCAGACCTGAGCATTATTTGCCTACAAACAGCTATTGTTAGCAGGATTGGCAAAGGAAAAAAACAAATATGTTTGTTTTCTCCCCGGATCGTGTTGCTTCCTACTTTCTCTTGATAATAGGCATCTGGGGGGAGTGCCCAGGCTTTGTAAGCCGTGCTTGCCTGGTCAGGAATCGAGGGGCCTGAGCTGTGTTTTCTTCTCCTCGGCCTTCCTCCCTGCCTCTTTGCTCTCACTCATCATCACATCTGTTCTGGGCCCGATGCCCAACAGCCCTGCATTAACGCCTCAGTACACACAGGCTCGCGCAGCTGAACAGCCTGCGATGCAACATGCCCCGTGCTGCAGCGCCGTCCCGACCGACCCAGCTCCTGCACACAATTTTTGTTTACAGGAAGAATCATTTGGCTTCGTAATGCTACTGGAGAGCTGTGCCCAGCTGGCTCGGCCACTTCAGGGCTTCCCAGAGAAACAGTTTTGCAGGGCACAGTCACGGATCTAGAAAATACAGCCCAGAGCAGGTAAACACGTACCCTTAAAGAAGATACCATCTCGGGCCTTGATCCTGCACGGGCTTAATGTTAAGCACGTGAGCAGTCCCAGATGACTCCGGCAGAGCTACTCGCATGCTTACAGCGCAGAGCGTTTGCCAGATCAGAGCCTTTATGTCTAATTGCAAAATACAAGGCAAGTCTCCCAGTCCTATCAGCTGTAATGAATTGTTATTAACAGCATATTGTTAAATAGCCGTGGGGCAGATCCCAGGCAGGCCCGTTGGGGATAAAGCGATGTGTGCAGGCTTCTTGCAGCACAACCTGGAATTACTTTTTCTTGGACAACGCGCAGTGCCAGTCCTACGAAATGCCACCACTGGTGCGGTGGGTTGATGGGCTTTGACCTGTGCGAGCCTCGTTTGTGGTTACTCTTAGCTCAGCGCCTCTTATCCACTTTTTGGGCTGAATCCTGCTGTTTGTGTTGGGAAACCGTTCTCTTCCTCACCTCGGGGTCCCTTTCTCTAACAATTTAGGGATTCCACAGTGTCCCAACATGCCTTGACGAACAAAAGCAAACCAACTGGCAGCAGGGCACTTGTCTGTTGGGCTTTCACACCAGGTCCTCACCCACCACCCAGGCATCGGGGTCCCATCCCTGTCCCCCTACTAAGAGGGTAAAAGGGAGCACAGAGATCCACAACGCGTCCCGTGCTCTGTACCCCACATCCTCCCCTTCCACTAACAGCAATGCGCGGGCAAGAGGAACCAGGGGGCGCAAAAAAAAATAAATAAGAAAGGAAAGAAAAAGAAGGTGGCAACCAAAAAAAAAAAAAAAAAAAAAAAAGAGAGAGGAGAACCCCCCCAGGGTTTGCAGGCTGGCTTTGCACGCCTGTTGAAGAAGTGCCCTCCTTAGGGGCAGCACCAGGGGGTGCGCAGGCAGCTCCTGGCGGCGCGGTGCTCAGCGGGCGCGGATGCTGCGCGGCCGCCCGGGGGCTGCCGTTTGCACCTGGGGCTGCCGCTCGCAGCCGGGTTTTAACACATGCAAACAAGAGCTTTTGTTGGCCGGGACAAAAGCTGGCCCGGCTCGGGGCTCTCCCCCGACACACTGGCCGCATTGTTTTCCCCTCCGCTGCTTCTTGTCACCCTCCTCGTCGGAGTTTAATGAGGACAACGGGATTTCGCAGGCTCATTTCGCACTTCAGCAATTTTCCAACACTTCCCTAACGAGGGAGAAGGGGCAGGGGTAGAGCCCCGCGCTGCTGGGGGCTCGCCCGGCTCCGCCGCTTCCAGCCCAGCCCCGGCGCGGCTCCGTTAAAACCCCACAAACGGTGTCGGGGGGGTCCCGAGGGGGTCCCTGGGGGATCCCCATCCTGAGCCGGTCCTGGTCCCGGCTGGAAGGGCTCAACTGCCCCTGGGGGATCCCGGCCCTGAGCCGGTCCTGGTCCCGGCTGGAAGGGCTCAGCTGCCCGCGGGGAGCGCCCGGAGCCCCCCTGCCGGGGTCGGTAAAACCTCGCGGGGCTGGCACGGTTAAAAAAAGCAAAGGCAAAAAGTGGCCCCGGTGGGGCTTTACCCGCTTCGGGGCAAGAAAAAAATATTAAACAAACAAACAAACAAAAAAAAGAAAACAAAAACAAAGACAAAAAAAAAACACGGAAAAAAGGAAAAAAAAAAGAAGAAAAAATGAAAAAATAAAAACAGAAAAAAAAGGAAAGAAAAAGAAGAAAAATAACCACCCACAAAAAAAAAGAAAAAAAAATTAGTTAATTTAATAAAACAAAATCCCAAACCGGGTCCCCTCCTGGGGCGCATCCTTCTCCCCTCTCCCAGTGCTTTCCACACAGGTTGCGTGCAGCGACTGCCCCCGGCCCGCACAAATCCCCCCCTCGGGCTCCCGTTCCCACGACCAAAATCTCCCCTTTGCCGTTTTCTCTCTCTTTTTTTTTTTTTTTCTATTTTTTTTCTCCTTCTTACTTCCCTCTGCCGTGCATGTGAGAAATGTGGAGAACTCGAGAAGTCGTTTAATGCAAAGGGATTTTAAAACAAAAAGTATGCACCTCGACCACTTAATTAGATATTTACCGAAGGAGCCATTACAGCCTGCTGGGTACAACAGCGAATTTATAAGTTCTCTGACCACAAAGAAATCCAGTAATTACTTTTTTCTCCCTTACAATGGGATGGGTTGAGGCCGGGGTGCGATAAACTTAACTCTGTTCCTGGGCTTTTGCAGATTGGCCTTTGGCATTCGTTGGTAAATACCGAGTGAATAGAGACTGTGTGACCACAGTCCCTTGAATTAGGGACAAGCATTTCCTCTGTGCATTTTAAATAATGCCACTGCCAAATATTTTGTTACCAGAGATCATTATCCTTTGAATGAAAACTCGAGGAGTAAAGGCATTGGTTTTGTCTTTGCTGGTGTGGAACAGACTATATGATATCTAGAACAGCAACAAGCTCTCACAAATTGCTATATGATTTCTACTGCCAGGTTCTCTGATATTGGATACGACATAAAAATAAAAAAGCCGGGCAGATAGACACAGAAAGTCACAGAAACCACCTGTATATTTTGTTTCAAAGGAAAATCTCAGCTATTGTCTTACTGGCTCTGGTTCTGTTAGGCCTTGGATCTGCTTAATCTTTAAAGCTATTCAAACAAATTGAATGATACAAGGCAAGTCTCCCATAATTAATCTGGATTCTTGAATTTTGATACAAACTTTTATGTAACTGAGAAGTTTCTCCCTTTTCCTTGCAAAGACACTAAATAGACGCTAAGTCCTTCTGTCAAGACTGCTACTGCGAACAAAGTTGAAAGGAACAAACCTGGAAATTTTCCCTTCGCGGGGAAGAAAAGGAGGAATGTTAGAAAGAGACATAAACATAAAGTCATGGGAGAACTGGTCACGGTGCCTGGACAGGGACCAAGAAACCTTTAAAGCGACCCGTATGCTACGAGCAGCCTGAATATGAGCACAGAAATCACGGTCTGTCGCCAGTAAAATTTTGTGGGGCGTTTTGTTGCATGGTTATCAGAACCTCATGGGGTTTTGGAGCTGGTACCCACAGGCCTCACGTGGCTCTCTGGCAATGTTTGCTCTTTCTCTGCTACGCTCCAGCCGGTCCCAAGGAAAATGGCACGGATGCCGCTGCACAGGGGAGAAGCAGTGACTTTACCCCTGAGCTGCCGGTGCAGACTGTGAAGATCTAGCTGCGGTCTGTCCCTTTGCAAATTGTGCAGTTTGCTCTCAGGACTTGTCAGAAATATTCCAGAACCACTGTTTCACAGCGCTGCACATCTTGTGATGAGGCATTGCCGAAATCCCCCGACGTGAGTCCCTTGCAGGACCCAGTGTTTTGTCTGGGTGATCAGGAAACGAGGAGTGATCTTCGGTTGCTTTTTGACACAGGCTCTCCAGCCTGTGACTTTAGTGGAAAAATCAATACACAGAGAAAGGCCTGGAGGCTTGGACCTGCTAAATAACTCGCAGTGTGCAAGTCCAGTTTCCACTGAGGTCACCGGAAACCTCATCACAGAACCAGCGCAGACTCAGCTGGTGAAGGCAACTCTCCAGGTCGCCCCACAGCAGATCTATGGCTCCTGCTTTTGGAGCCTCCAGGTTTCTTCCTCCCAGCCAGATTTTTCTTTTAATTGTATAAAACACAGAGAAAGAATGAAAGCTTTTTGGCTTTTGAAGCCGGTTTGCCTGGTAGTGATGGTTTACACGGTGCTAGTCTGCACTCAGGTGGCTCCCATGGAGAGGGACCCTCTGCGCTGGGGCAATTGCTGGCGGGTCAGGACGCTGCCAATGAGCAGTTTTACCCTGAACCCTTCACACTGCTGTTCCAAAATGTGTGCCCAGAACCCTAGGGCTCGGGGTCATCCCACTACCGCTCTCATCACCAGCTCCTCCAGGTAGGCACTGTAATGCCCAAGGGTTGTTTTCCATTGTCTGCAGAGGTGCCCAAGACCATTTGGCCTGAAGCTGTTCATTTTAACAAGGGAAAATAAAGAAAACCCAGACCAGGCCAGTTTCCCCAGTCCCCACGGAAGACACAACCAAAACCTGTCCGTGCGATGGCCCAGCTGAGATGGATTTTGGGTGCCAGCAGCTCCCAGATGCTGCCGCCAATGCCATCGGGTCCTGTCGCAGCTTCCCAGCGCTCCAGCCTCGAGAGGCCACTGCAGATAACACTCTCCAGGTGTTCGGCCTGAGAACAAAGGGCCTTTTCAACGGCTACTGAGGAGGAAGAAGCCTCCTTGCTGGTTGCAAAATGGCTTTCCTGGATGGCAATATTTGGTTACAGTAAGATCTGTTATTTCAGAAGAAGCCCCGCAGAAGGGAGGGTAATTTGACTCAGGCATGTAAAAAAACAGCGTGGGGACTCTCGTCTCCCTCCTTCTTCCTCACAGAGTAGTGAAACAGCATCGAGCTGTGATGTTTTGCAGTGGAACTGGGAACCTGGGACCAGGATGCATTTCATCTCATCATGCCTGTCTAAAGCAGGGTGAACTTGTCCATCACCCTAAGGGTGCAGGGCTCCCCACAGAGCCTGAGCACAAAACACGGATTGTAGCACTGATCCACAGAGAAAACTGAAGGAGGACTTGGGAAATACAGCAAACTCACCTTGCCAGGTGACCCTCGCCAGGGTTATTGCCTCCATGAGATACCCCCAGCACATTCCTTTTTTGTCTGCTCAGTTCCCCGCTACGTCTTAACCATACCCCATGCTGCTCTCTGCCACAGCAGCGGGACAGTGGTGCTGGTACGTGGGAGGTGACATTTAAAATGATTTTCCTTACTTCCTTCAAGTACAAGTTAGCAGGGCAGCCCAAGGGAACCTCTCCACTTCAAGCAGGCATTTTCCATCTACGAAAGAAAAACAGAGGGATGCTGTATGCAACCCAGATGCCCATGCTTCATGAAAGAGCAAGGACACGTAACTTTTTTAACAACTTCTAAACTGACCACAGCAATTCCTACATATATATATATATATATGTATATATGTATTTATAAATGTGAACTCATTTTAAGTAAAAGGAAGAACACTAGCTCAGAAATTGCACTTTTCAATAAAGCAGTATTATTTCCCAATAAAGACAAGGTTATCCTGACTCTTCAAATGCTCCAGCTAACATCTATACAAATAATGGGATTTGGCTGAGTACAGTTAAATATATTTGATTACTCCCCTTTTATCTAGTTCTAGGCTTACTGTACTTTTCCTTGGATGGCAAAATAAGAAGCCCTTTTCTTCTAAGTGACAGCAGGGGAAAGAATCAGGTTGCTAATTTACCTGAGACCCAGGAGTATGTAATGATAGATGCGTGCTGGAAACTACAGAGTGGGCTTTCTGATTTTGGGGGGGGGGGGGGGGGGACAGGTAAAGCGTGAGATTCGTTAATCTTTCAAATTAATTGCCCTTTTGCTGGCAGACTTTCACGGTAGTAATTAAATGCACAGCAGGACACAAGCTCTGTGAGGAGCTCAACTGGTGAGAAGTTGGGACCTAATGAAACGTGTCGCACAGGAAGCAATTAAAACGGAAAATCTCTGTTTTCTACACAAATAGGGTCACATCGTGCTTGCGGGTACTTACAGCATCTCTCACAAAGTGAACGTTAGGCTTACCTGTATTGCTTGAAGTAAGATCCTCAGGGATAAGTACTCAGGTGGCCTGGACGACTCTAGCTGAAGAAGCAGACATCCTTGTGTGGATGCTCGGTGTTGTCCCCAGCCTGGAGCTTTCTTAGATGACCACTGCTGGGGTCGAGGAACCAGAGATTACCACAGGGAGCCAGAAGATCACTGGTTCTGTAGGACACAAGCATTCCCAGGGGCATGGCTTGCTCGATCCTTTGCACTTTGGTAAACTGAGCCCTCCACCAAAGGCCATATGCAATGGAAATAAGAAGGAGGGGAAGGAGATCGCTTGCAGGCAAGCACTGAAGGGCCACAAGAAATTGCCTGGTTTAAGTTGGCTTCAAAATCTGCCTGAGGGAAAGCTAAATTATATAATTTTAGAAAAGATCTTACTATTGGCTGATAAAGGATGCTGACTTCTTTTTCCTTAGAAAGTTCAGCACACTAGTGCTTCCCCAGCACTTTTTAGGTTGGTTCAGAAATAACATTGGCTACACAGAAATGCAGACATGCCATAACCTCCTGTAGGCATATTCCTACACATCTGCACTTCCAGCAGGCCCTGGTTCCCTAAAACATCTATAGGATCCCCAAAGCAGGCAAGCAGCACTTCTCTTTCTTTGTTGTTTCACAGAAAGAAATCCTATCGTGACTTTCAAGTAGAAAAAAAAATTAGAGAAATAATAACATGACCCAACTGCAAAAATATTTTTTTTCATGAACTATACCAATGAATTGGAAATGCAAGTAGTAAAATGAATTGCCAAAAGTATCAAATATATGTGTTTTCAATAACTTTTTTTTTTTTGTTACCTAGTAAAATATTTTCCTGGAGAAGGGTTGTTAAACCCCTCTGTGCAATATAAAGGTGCAGTGATGTATTGTCTCAGAAGTGGTTTAATGGAGTTTTGGGGTCCTATTTTTGTACATATTTTCAACACACGCCGTGCGTGATCAATTTGGATTTATAAAACGCTCTATATTTCTTTCCTAAGCAATGATCTTAAGTTTTAAAGAATGCTGCTTAGTTAGGAGAGCATGTGTGTGTTTGCATTTTGGCAAGGCAGCAAATAACGTACGATATTTATGTCACCCGAGGAAAGCATTTCGTGTATTTGCCAAGAGCGGCCCTTTGCAAGGTATTTGATCCACGCTCTCCGAGCCGCAGTGCCAGGAGGAGGTTAGGTACGCCGGCAGAACGGCAGAGGGAAGCTCCATCCCATCTTCACAGTGAGGAAGGGCAGCTTTGAAGGCAGCTTTCAGATCTTGTTTCATCAGCTCAGCCCCTCTGCCTCAGCACAATGGCTTCGGGCCTACCTGTGAGCACGGCGCAAGCGAGGCCGGCCTGCTGTCGGTTATGGCAGCATCTCCCCCAGGGAGCTGACCTGCTCCATCCATCTCACCGTGCAAACCCAGCCTCCAGCACAGCACCAGGAGCTGGGGAGAGTGTGACCAGCTCATCCTTGTCACCCTGTCACCTCTGGTCCAGCACAGAGCAGCACCATGGCCCAGTAGCACCAAGCACAACCTTCCCACAAGGGACAAAGCACCTCACTCCCTGCCCTCCTCTTCCTCAGTGCTTTCCCTCCCCTTCTCAATTAGGCAATCTCTAATTGCCACCAGGTTCTCACCTGATGGCAGCTGCAAGGTGCTAATTGCAATATGCCAGTTAATGTTTGCTAAAAACAGTTGTTTCCCCCACCCCCCCCACCCCAGTGTCACACTGCCTAGAACTGACTGCACACACTAGGAAGATGTCTGAGTGTGATTTAGCCTTATTCTGCTTTCTGTTCCCCTGCTCGCTTTATCCATGGGTGTAACTAAGAGCTGGATCTGTCCTTGGCTGCTTGGTACCAGCTGCTGCTCGTTCGTTTGGAAAGACAAAAGCCCTGTGCCTTGCTCACACCTCTGCTAGCCCTGCAGACCCCTTGCACTGAAATCTCTGTGCCAAATCCAACGATATAACATTTCATTCAGAAAATTTCACCGTTTTCTTTTCTCCTCGTTTGCTTTATCTCTTCCTTCTATCTCCAGCCTGTCAGGACTTTCACATACCTGCGGCTGACAGCTAAAAGATCAGGAACTTTGATGTTGTAAGGGATATTTTATCTCGGGTAATTCTCACCAATTCATACGTTATTGTGTAGGATATCCAAGGACTCCGAGTGTGAGCAACGCCTTTGTCTGGTAAGATGAGAGCAATTTGCAAGCTTTTCTGGGAACAAGGTCCAATAAAGGGACTTTAGAGATATAATCTGTCAGCCCCATTGAGAAGCACCCTGACAGCAACCTGATGATTATTGACAGTTTAAGCATCAGCCAGGACAGGACAAGGCTGGGGGTATGCAGTTATTTGTAGCAAGACATTGTTCACAGAGGAAGCAAAAGAAATCCTTTATACCTAAATTCACCACGTTTTTGCTGAGATTCCTCCCACAATTGACCCGACCCGGAGCAGCTGCTTTTTGCCAGGAGTCTGACAAAACCCACCCCTCTGCAGCCCAACCTCTGCTCAGAGAGGTGACCTGGCGATGCCCTGTGCTGTGTGTGACATCCTCTCCTTCACCCCATAACTCGCTCTGCTCTGTTACACTGCTCCGCTCTGTTACACTTGCTCCTGGTGAGGCCATACCAGCATCGTCCTGCCATCATCCCTTGGAGTGTGGCATGGAGCATGGCAGGATGCTCAGTTGGCCTGTTGTCTTCATTACCTCCTGGCTCATGTCACTGGGACTTCACTGGGTTCACTATATTCAATTATGGAGGAGTTTCCCCATTATTAAACGTACTCCTGGCTTAATTTGGCTCACTAGATAAACATTTGAGTAACTTATTTGCGAAGACATCAGTATATTTGTTTCTAATAAACACCCTTACATTTTTATGAACTTGATGATCCCAGATCATCATCAGTGGCTGTGCTTTGTCTCTCACAAAGGTTATCTTCGGATAAAACCTTTCTGCAGCGGCTAGGAACAGGTCTGTATCCATCCAGCCCGGTCTATATCCATGCCCATGTTTTTTTGGTCCTCAAGCTGATGTTCATATGTGCTCCTAAGAGATGTTCGAAGTTCCTGAGAAATCGATTCCTGTTTACTGATGATCAGATAAGCGTGTTGGTGTTGATCTTCATGCCAACATACAAGCAACCCTTTCATTGCTCCCCATGCTCCTTTTCCCTCACCACTCTCGCAAATCCTTGGTCATCTTTTGTGTTCTCCATCCTCATCAAGCATCAATGGCAAAGAGGCAGTGAGCAGCTGGACCTCCAGAGGGGAGGAGGCCCCAGCCTCCAACAGATGCTTTGCCCCAGAATTGCACGGGTGCGAATTTCATGATTCCAGCACATTCTCCTCTGAGTCCTACAGGAGGTCACTCTGTCACTCACGCAGACAGAAAATCTGCCCAAATACATGTAAGGTAAACCAAAAAATAAAAAATAAAATGGAATTTTCAAGCCACCGCTGGCATCATGTCTACACTGGGACGTGTACAAGGGGTTCATCACCAGGCAGGATCCAACCCCAGATTAAAACATCGTTCCCAGTGACACTCTTTCCCACAACAGTCTGAGGCAAATTGTGTGTGGGCTGCTGAAATGACACTAATTTGCACCTCCCTGCTCATTGTGTACGCCAGGCTTCATAATTCTGTTGAGGTAGAAGCCTGGCATTGATAACTGCACGGAGCGTTACTTGGCGCTCACATGTGCACATTTATTCACTGGAGTTTGATTTTCCAGATTCTGCTGCAACTTTGGCACAGGGTGTTAAATGATTTATTGCAGAGAGACCGTGGTGAGGCCAGGAATAAACCCCAGGTATCGTTAGTCCCAAGATGCTATGACAACCAACTAGTGTGAAAAAGATCCCTCCTTGCCACCACCTCGCACCTTTATTTATCAGCAAAAGCTTTTTTTTTGTTTGTTTCTTAGTGAGATGCTGTTTCACTGGAGACCACTAAAAATGAGATTTATCTTCCTTGGAATAACTACAGACTCTTGCATTTGTTATTCACTCCCCTCCCATTTCTAATCTCATTTCTATTGTTTTTCTTTCCATTATTTATAAAATGAGATCATTAAAATGAGAATTGGAGCCTGACAGGTTTGGGGCAGGAATAATTTTCATTGCAGATGAATCCCAAATATAATACCTTGGATTACCACTGAGCATTTCTCAGTGAGAGGGCAGAAAAGAGCTATTTCTTATGCCGTTGATTCATGCTTCTGCTTTGACGTTTTGGGGACAAAAGAAAAAAAGAAATGCTGAGTCTTGGAGTCCACAGCACTTTCTGCAAGAGGCAAAGTGGGACGATGGTGTGTATGATATTTTGGGGGATGGGGACCAGTGCAACCACCTCCCAGCCTGGCTCTGCTACGAGCTGTGCCCCACCGACTGATTTCAGTGCCTGGCCCCAGCAAGGGCTGCAAGGTCGGGATGTGGAGACACAAGCCCCATGGGCTCAGTGAAATGCAGGGAGAAATTACATTTTGCCTAAAAACCTGCCCAGACACTCCTTCCTCAAGTGTGATTTCGGTGCTGCTGTGGTCCCGTTCTGCTCCCAGCCAAAGCAGCGATGAAACCCTCGAGGAGCGAGGCCGCCTTTCCCCCCCAACAGGCTGCACGTCAGGGGTGGGTGAAGTGACTCGGCTGGAAAGAATCTGGGGGGCCTGGAGGATGCTCTGTTAACGCAGGATATTATCTGACCCTTGGTAATAGAGCAATATGTTCCAGATGCAACGGAGAGATTTGGGGAGGGGGTGCTGGGGAACTGCTTTGTTTCCTTGAACAGCTATTTGGGGGAAAAAAAAAAAAACAACAAGCAAACAAAATCTGATGTATCTAACTGAGCACAAATCTGGTGTAGTTCCACTGCAAACTGCAGCTTTACTCCGGATTAATACTGGTGTGAAATGGACTAAGGTTTGGCTGCAAGTCTCAGCTCTCCCCTCTTTCCTGAAAGATACAAACACGAAGGTCTAAACATCTACAGTTATGTATTGCATAAAATATTTCCTGGCTAGGAAAACCTCGTGGGACAATGATCAGGGACAAGATGGTGCAAATAATTGAAAGTAAAGGCACATTACTGACAATAGAGAGAAGAAAGAGATTTTTCCTTTGCCAGCTTTAATACAAGCAATATTAGTAGCAGCTGCGTTTCAACCCATTTTGCAGATAACCCTGAGAGGGGCATTCTGAAAGCTGAACGGTTTAATTGCATAGGCTACCCTTTAATTTAGGGTGCTGAGAATGATATGAAGGACTCATTAAACTGGGGCATTAAGCATAGCAGAAAGTAAAGTAGTTTCTTTGTTGCAGAAGATTCCTGCTTCCCGACCACCGCCATACTAAATTGTCCATGGGAACCGCGGCGAAGCAGGATGGGTAGATGGAGACTTGTTGGGATGGAGGGAAGGAAAGGAAAAATAAGTGGTAAAGGCACTGCAGGTTGTATGTCACTGCAGAGGGCTATTTCAGAACTGCTCTGTTACAGCTGCCAGCTGGGGCACAGTAAGGCACGGCGTGAGGTCGGGCCGAAATCCCCGGGGCAGGGCCGGTCCCCACGAGGCAGTAGGGTGCTGCTGCTGTTCTCCTTCCCCTGGAGCACAGCACAAAGCTGGAGATATTCCGCAACCCTCTTCTTCCACCCACCTCGGTGTGAGTGTAATGAAGCGCAGCACGCCAGGCACTTCGCTCGGTGGTGGCACCGGTTTAAGCAAACTGCGGGGAAGATCTTTCAGCAGTTGTCTTTGTGTTTGGGGGTTTGCTGTCCTCTCCTTCTACCCGCTGTAAGGTCTCCGTGCTGCCTGACCAGTTGTCTTACTGGGGGGACACCACAGAGCTGATGCATAAAGCACGGCCAGCAGCCGTCCAGGAGTCATGGCACCATCCTTAGGCTAGGAAGGTCTGGCTGCATCCAAAGCTTTGAGCAAGAGCCCTCAGGTCACCATTATGTGTAGAAGCCACCGCAGGGACACCAGCACACACCGTGAGATAAGGAGCAAGCCGAGATATCAGGTTCACCCTCCTGCCCCCCCAGGTACACAGCTCAGCCCCTCGATGACCAGGAGCATTGGGACTTCCCCTCTAAGCATAACATCAAGGCCAACAAAAACAAGCATCGCTCTCAGAAGTGCAGAAGAAAGTATCACAGCATGAACCTCAAGGGTTTGAAGCCTCGGAAGCTGGTGACAGGGAAGGGAAAAGCCCCTGTCCCAGACCTGCTGGGTGTCACATCACGATCACTGCCTCGCCATGCATGGCAGGTGATGCCAGTCCGGTGGGGACAGCAGAAAACTTGGTCTGAACTGGAAGCAACTGGTCCTGGGAGCTCAGAGCCCAGTCCCAAGGTGGGGTGAAGTCGGAGTAACGCTGCCCTTGCTTCCCAGCAAAACGAAGCCTTTTTAATGACTCTTTCCCCAAGCTCAGGATTGGGTCCATAAAACAGAAACTGTACTTCGATACCAAATGAAAAACATTACTCACAGACTGTAATTCCTTTCTGCAAATACCGGAGGAGAATATTTCATTTGGCAAACAATTGAGCCTTACAGTTTAGAGCTCTTAATGTGATTAGGGACAGGTTCTGCAACACATTTGTAACTCCAGGTGATTTTGCTATATCTTTTTGGACTGTGACCAGACATAAAATGCCCTTTTGCTAGATTTGGATCCAACTAAAATTGAGGAGAATCAGATGTCGGCAAGTCCTTTCCAGTTTGATCTTTACCCAGGGGTATCACAACACGCTTCAGCTACAGCCTGTGCGGAGCAGCTCTGCAATCGTGGGCTCTTTTTTGCATTAAGCACATCTCTGCTCCGCTGAGCGATAGCTCTCCTGCAGCACACACTCTGTAAACAAGCAAGCACTGCTCTGAATTACCATGATGTACTTACGGGGCTGGGAGAGAGAGCAGGATACTTCCACTGGCCCTATGGACACAACTTCACTTCCTTTCCATCTTCCCAAGTTACCTCAGGAAACTCAAATCTGGCTCAAAGGAAGATGAGATGAGGTGCCCCCAGCATTTCATCCTGAAATCCCCATGTTTTTTGGGAGCAGACCCCTTTGGGAAGTTTTCCAGTCTCACGCTCCATCTCTAGTGGTGTTGCTGCCTCTGCTACCACAGGTTTAATTAAATTAAATTAAATTAAATTATTACCTACAGTTGAAGGAGGCAGGAGAGCACCAAAGCTAAATTATTCTGCGTATACAAACTAGAAACAAATCAAAACTTGACCTTTAAGCCATCGATAAGAAAGGAAATCCCTCGTTTCTTGCTCATGAGGACTCCGTGCTGGCGTCATCGGTGTGGGTGCTCCGGCTGTCCCCAGCCTCCCCCGTGCCCCACCAGGAGCTGCTCGTGGGGGCAATGAGCATTGCTAGCCCAGGAGCCACCAGCCCTCAGCACAGCCCAAGTAAGATGATAGTATTGAGTATTTATGGCAAGCTATAAAGCAAGGGGAAAAAATACATGCCCTAACAGATTTATCACTCTCCAAAAGGAGGAAAATTGCACTAAGGACAGACCCACATCACTCTCCTAAGCAGGTAGGTCAACGAAGGGTCAGCGATGGGAAAAACAGATCAGGGCTGTGCACATTAAGGCCTTGTGACCACGGAATGGCCATCACAGCCTAGGCACGACGCAAAGGAATACGCTTGAAGTGTTTTACGACGTCGTTGATCTTTGCGACCCCAATAGCTCTGCTTTATTCACGCCAAGGGAGGGCAAGCTGCTCCAGGACAGGTGAGGCTCGCGCTTGGCTGGGCGGCAGCGGCAGATGGGAGGGAGGAGACGCGATCATTTCGGGCTCTGAAAACAGCACAAGAAGGTGTGAGGGCTGGAACTGGAAGTTAGCAACATGCGAATCGGAAAGGAGACATCTGGTTTGCAACAAGGGCAGCCCGCCGCCGGAATACGCCAGGAATGCCGCGGATTCCTCGTCCCTTGCTGTCTTCAAAGCGGAGCGTGAGCTTCTCTTCTGGAAAGCCCTGGTCCTGAGCCCGGGGGGACACACACATAGCTTGGTCAGCTGCTCTGAGCGCACGGAGCAGGACCAGGAGCTACAAACACCCAGCTTGTGCCAAGCTGTGGGCACTGCAAAGCTTTGCCAGGCAGCTCCTGCACGTGGCTGCTCGCACATCACCTATGGGTGCACACGCCTAGGGACGGTTACAGGGGCCTGGGTGCTGGCACCACGCAGAGACAAGCACAGCGGCACTTCAGTAAATCTAAATAAACCAAATAGCTCAGGATTTTGTCACAGAATTGCAGAACAGTTGAGGCTGGGAAGAACCTGGGTTCTGAAGACCTCCAAAGAGGGACACTCCCTGTCCCTGTGTTTAGTTTTCCAGATTTATTTATTTTTTAATTTGCTGTGGGACAAACATGGGGGCCCAAACAACGTCATACCGATTTCTCCATTTTTTTTTCATCTGCGTTATCCTTTTTACACCAGATGCAGTCCCTAGGGGATTCAGCTGGGATGTGAGAGATGCAGGTGCCAGCCCCGGGGGGGGGGGGAGGGGGGGGTTCTCTCATCTTCTGCTGTAACTGCATCCGAGGAACCAGGAGAAAAACCCCACGATGCGGCAGGTCAGCAGGCGGCACACAAATCAGGCAGGTCCCGCGACCTCGCGGTCATCCCCAGGAAGCAATAACTGCGAAAAGCCTGGAGCAGCTGCGGGGGCTGTCAGGGGGCTGAAGCCCCTCGGCTCACTTCTGTTTGCCTGGGGAAGTCTTGGGCTCCTCTCTGCAGAGCCCGACCTCAGTCACCTGTGTCCTGGGACCAGAGGGTAACACAGCAAAAAACATCGATGAAGGGACTTGGGGTGTCATCTCCAACAAGAACACAAGTGGGTCAGAAAGATAAAAAAAGCTCTTCTTCCTCCTGGTTCATGCTGGCAAAGGTTTCTTGAAACTTTGTGGTCTTGGCTAAGATATAAAGTTCAGCTTAGGTGTAAAACACCCATCTCTATGTACGCCAACAGAAATAAGATTAGGACTATGCAATTTAGGATACTACATCAGTTCTAATTAGAAAAGAATCTTCTGTTTATTCAATACCATAAAATAGTCTTATAACCCCCC